>NC_065447.1:263515067-263687989 GCF_917563875.1 Diabrotica virgifera virgifera | reverse complement strand
GAGTTATAAATGGTGTAACTAACACAACCTCGACTTTCTTTTATATATATTAGATGTAAAATATTTAAATGGCTATTAAAAAATAACGGTCTGAGATAAAAAAATTGAAAATTTAGGATTGTATGTATCTTTTGCTTCTACATCTCATAAAATAGTAAAAAACGGTTTTCCAAAAATTAAAAAAATATATCAGGGGGGCAACACCCCTTATGACGTACGGGTATGAAACTCCATATTTATCCTATTCCCAGACCGCTAGTATATATACATGTAAAATTTTAAAAATCTGTTCAGTCGTTCTCGAGTTATAAATGGTGTAACTAACACAACCTCGACTTTCTTTTATATATATAGATGTAAAATATTTAAATGGCTATTAAAAAATAACGGTCTGAGATAAAAAATTGAAAATTTAGGATTGTTATGTATCTTTTGCTTCTACATCTCATAAAAATAGTAAAAAACGGTTTTTCCAAAATTAAAAAAATATATCAGGGGGGGCAACACCCCTTATGACGTACGGGTATGAAACTCCATATTATCCTATTCCCAGACCGCTAGAATATACATGTAAAAATTTCATAAAAATCTGTTCAGTCGTTCTCGAGTTATAAATGGTGTAACTAACACAACCTCGACTTTCTTTTATATATATAGATGTAAAATATTTAAATGGCTATTAAAAAATAACGGTCTGAGATAAAAAATTGAAAATTTAGGATTGTATGTACCTTTGCTTCTACATCTCATAAAAATAGTAAAAAACGGTTTTTCCAAAAATTAAAAAAATATATCAGGGGGGCAACACCCCTTATGACGTACGGGTATGAAACTCCATATTATCCTATTCCCAGACCGCTAGAATATACATGTAAAATTTCATAAAAATCTGTTCAGTCGTTCTCGAGTTATAAATGGTGTAACTAACACAACCTCGACTTTCTTTTATATATATAGATGTAAAATATTTAAATGGCTATTAAAAAATAACGGTCTGAGATAAAAAATTGAAAATTTAGGATTGTATGTATCTTTTGCTTCTACATCTCATAAAAATAGTAAAAAACGGTTTTTCCAAAAATTAAAAAAATATATCAGGGGGGCAACACCCCTTATGACGTACGGGTATGAAACTCCATATTATCCTATTCCCAGACCGCTAGTATATACATGTAAAATTTTAAAAATCTGTTCAGTCGTTCTCGAGTTATAAATGGTGTAACTAACACAACCTCGACTTTCTTTTATATATATAGATGTAAAATATTTAAATGGCTATTAAAAAATAACGGTCTGAGATAAAAAATTGAAAATTTAGGATTGTATGTATCCTTTTGCTTCTACATCTCATAAAAATAGTAAAAAACGGTTTTTCCAAAAATTAAAAAAATATATCAGGGGGGGCAACACCCCTTATGACGTACGGGTATGAAACTCCATATTATCCTATTCCCAGACCGCTAGAATATACATGTAAAATTTCATAAAAATCTGTTCAGAGTCGTTCTCGAGTTATAAATGGTGTAACCTAACACAACCTCGACTTTCTTTTATATATATAGATGTAAAATCTTTAAATGGCTATTAAAAAATAACGGTCTGAGATAAAAAATTGAAAATTTAGGATTGTATGTATCTTTTGCTTCTACATCTCATAAAAATAGTAAAAAAACGGTTTTTCCAAAATTAAAAAAATATATCAGGGGGGGCAACACCCCTTATGACGTACGGGTATGAAACTCCATATTATCCTATTCCCAGACCGCTAGAATATACATGTAAAATTTCATAAAAATCTGTTCAGTCGTTCTCGAGTTATAAATGGTGTAACTAACACAACCTCGACTTTCATTTTATATATATAGATGTAAAATATTTAAATGGCTATTAAAAAATAACGGTCTGAGATAAAAAATTGAAAATTTAGGATTGTATGTATCTTTTTGCTTCTACATCTCATAAAAATAGTAAAAAAACGGTTTTTCCAAAAATTAAAAAAATATATCAGGGGGGGCAACACCCCTTATGACGTACGGGTATGAAACTCCATATTATCCTATTCCCAGACCGCTAGAATATACATGTAAAATTTCATAAAAATCTGTTCAGTCGTTCTCGAGTTATAAATGGTGTAACTAACACAACCTCGACTTTCTTTTATATATATAGATGTAAAATCTTTAAATGGCTATTAAAAAATAACGGTCTGAGATAAAAAATTGAAAATTTAGGATTGTATGTACCTTTTGCTTCTACATCTCATAAAAATAGTAAAAAACGGTTTTTCCAAAAATTAAAAAAATATATCAGGGGGGGCAACACCCCTTATGACGTACGGGTATGAAACTCCATATTATCCTATTCCCAGACCGCTAGAATATACATGTAAAAATTTCATAAAAATCTGTTCAGTCGTTCTCGAGTTATAAATGGTGTAACTAACACAACCTCGACTTTCTTTTATATATATAGATGTAAAATATTTAAATGGCTATTAAAAAATAACGGTCTGAGATAAAAAATTGAAAATTTAGGATTGTATGTATCTTTTGCTTCTACATCTCATAAAAATAGTAAAAAACGGTTTTTTCCAAAAATTAAAAAAATATATCAGGGGGGGCAACACCCCTTATGACGTACGGGTATGAAACTCCATATTATCCTATTCCCAGACCGCTAGAATATACATGTAAAATTTATAAAAATCTGTTCAGTCGTTCTCGAGTTATAAATGGTGTAACTAACACAACCTCGACTTTTCTTTTATATATATAGATGTAAAATATTTAAATGGCTATTAAAAAATAACGGTCTGAGATAAAAAATTGAAAATTTAGGATTGTATGTATCTATTTTGCTTCTACATCTCATAAAAATAGTAAAAAACGGTTTTTTCCAAAATTAAAAAAATATATCAGGGGGGGCAACACCCCTTATGACGTACGGGTATGAAACTCCATATTATCCTATTCCAGACCGCTAGAATATACATGTAAAATTTCATAAAAATCTGTTCAGTCGTTCTCGAGTTATAAATGGTGTAACTAACACAACCTCGACTTTCTTTTATATATATAGATGTAAAATCTTTAAATGGCTATTAAAAAATAACGGTCTGAGATAAAAAATTGAAAATTTAGGATTGTATGTACCTTTTGCTTCTACATCTCATAAAAATAGTAAAAAACAGGTTTTTCCAAAAATTAAAAAAATATATCAGGGGGGGCAACACCCCTTATGACGTACGGGTATGAAACTCCATATTATCCTATTCCCAGACCGCTAGAATATACATGTAAAATTTCATAAAAATCTGTTCAGATCGTTCTCGAGTTATAAATGGTGTAACTAACACAACCTCGACTTTCTTTTATATATATAGATGTAAAATATTTAAATGGCTATTAAAAAATAACGGTCTGAGATAAAAAATTGAAAATTTAGGATTGTATGTATCTTTTGCTTCTACATCTCATAAAAAATAGTAAAAAACGGTTTTTCCAAAAATTAAAAAAAATATATCAGGGGGGCAACACCCCTTATGACGTACGGGTATGAAACTCCATATTATCCTATTCCCAGACCGCTAGTATATACATGTAAAATTTCTAAAAATCTGTTCAGTCGTTCTCGAGTTTATAAATGGTGTAACTAACACAACCTCGACTTTCTTTTATATATATTAGATGTAAAATATTTAAATGGCTATTAAAAAATAACGGTCTGAGATAAAAAATTGAAAATTTAGGATTGTATGTATCTTTTGCTTCTACATCTCATAAAAATAGTAAAAAACGGTTTTTCCAAAAATTAAAAAAATATATCAGGGGGGGCAACACCCCTTATGACGTACTGGGTATGAAACTCCATATTATCCTATTCCCAGACCGCTAGAATATACATGTAAAATTTCATAAAAATCTGTTCAGTTCGTTCTCGAGTTATAAATGGTGTAACTAACACAACCTCGACTTTCTTTTATATATATAGATGTAAAAATCTTTAAATGGCTATTAAAAAATAACGGTCTGAGATAAAAAATTGAAAATTTAGGATTGTATGTAACTCTTTTGCTTCTACATCTCATAAAAATAGTAAAAAACGGTTTTTCCAAAAATTAAAAAAATATATCAGGGGGGGCAACACCCCTTATGACGTACGGGTATGAAACTCCATATTATCCTATTCCCAGACCGCTAGAATATACATGTAAAATTTCATAAAAATCTGTTCAGTCGTTCTCGAGTTATAAATGGTGTAACTAACACAACCTCGACTTTCTTTTATATATATAGATGTAAAATATTTAAATGGCTATTAAAAAATAACGGTCTGAGATAAAAAATTGAAAATTTAGGATTGTATGTATCTTTGCTTCTACAATCTCATAAAAATAGTAAAAAAACGGTTTTTCCAAAAATTAAAAAAATATATCAGGGGGGCAACACCCCTTATGACGTACGGGTATGAAACTCCATATTATCCTATTCCCAGACCGCTAGAATATACATGTAAAATTTCATAAAAATCTGTTCAGTCGTTCTCGAGTTATAAATGGTGTAACTAACACAACCTCGACTTTCTTTTATATATATAGATGTAAAATCTTTAAATGGCTATTAAAAAATAACGGTCTGAGATAAAAAATTGAAAATTTAGGATTGTATGTACCTTTTGCTTCTACATCTCATAAAAATAGTAAAAAACGGTTTTTCCAAAAATTAAAAAAAATATATCAGGGGGGGCAACACCCCTATATGACGTACGGGTATGAAACTCCATATTATCCTATTCCCAGACCGCTAGAATATACATGTAAAATTTCATAAAAATCTGTTCAGTCGTTCTCGAGTTATAAATGGTGTAACTAACACAACCTCGACTTTCTTTTATATATATAGATGTAAAATATTTAAATGGCTATTAAAAAATAACGGTCTGAGATAAAAAATTGAAAATTTAGGATTGTATGTATCTTTTGCTTCTACATCTCATAAAAATAGTAAAAAACGGTTTTTCCAAAAATTAAAAAAATATATCAGGGGGGCAACACCCCTTATGACGTACGGGTATGAAACTCCATATTATCCTATTCCCAGACCGCTAGAATATACATGTAAAATTTCATAAAAATCTGTTCAGTCGTTCTCGAGTTATAAATGGTGTAACTAACACAACCTCGACTTTCTTTTATATATATAGATGTAAAATATTTAAATGGCTATTAAAAAATAACGGTCTGAGATAAAAAATTGAAAATTTAGGATTGTATGTATCTTTTGCTTCTACATCTCATAAAAATAGTAAAAAACGGTTTTTCCAAAAATTAAAAAAATATATCAGGGGGGGCAACACCCCTTATGACGTACGGGTATGAAACTCCATATTATCCTATTCCCAGACCGCTAGAATATACATGTAAAATTTCATAAAAATCTGTTCAGTCGTTCTCGAGTTATAAATGGTGTAACTAACACAACCTCGACTTTCTTTTATATATATAGATGTAAAATCTTTAAATGGCTATTAAAAAATAACGGTCTGAGATAAAAAATTGAAAATTTAGGATTGTATGTACCTTTTGCTTCTACATCTCATAAAAATAGTAAAAAACGGTTTTTCCAAAAATTAAAAAAATATATCAGGGGGGGCAACACCCCTTATGACGTACGGGTATGAAACTCCATATTATCCTATTCCCAGACCGCTAGAATATACATGTAAAATTTCATAAAAATCTGTTCAGTCGTTCTCGAGTTATAAATGGTGTAACTAACACAACCTCGACTTTCTTTTATATATATAGATGTAAAATATTTAAATGGCTATTAAAAAATAACGGTCTGAGATAAAAAATTGAAAATTTAGGATTGTATGTATCTTTTGCTTCTACATCTCATAAAAATAGTAAAAAAACGGTTTTTCCAAAAATTAAAAAAATATATCAGGGGGGCAACACCCCTTATGACGTACGGGTATGAAAACTCCATATTAATCCTATTCCCAGACCGCTAGTATATACATGTAAAATTTCTAAAAAATCTGTTCAGTCGTTCTCGAGTTATAAATGGTGTAACTAACACAACCTCGACTTTCTTTTATATATATAGATGTAAATATTTAAATGGCTATTAAAAAATAACGGTCTGAGATAAAAATTGAAAATTTAGGATTGTATGTATCCTTTTGCTTCTACATCTCATAAAAATAGTAAAAAACGGTTTTTTCCAAAAATTAAAAAAATATATCAGGGGGGGCAACACCCCTTATGACGTACGGGTATGAAACTCCATATTATCCTATTCCCAGACCGCTAGAATATACATGTAAAATTTCATAAAAATCTGTTCAGTCGTTCTCGAGTTATAAATGGTGTAACTAACACAACCTCGACTTTCTTTTATATATATAGATGTAAAATCTTTAAATGGCTATTAAAAAATAACGGTCTGAGATAAAAAATTGAAAATTTAGGATTGTATGTACTTTTGCTTCTACATCTCATAAAAATAGTAAAAAACGGTTTTTCCAAAAATTAAAAAAATATATCAGGGGGGCAACACCCCTTATGACGTACGGGTATGAAACTCCATATTATCCTATTCCCAGACCGCTAGAATATACATGTAAAATTTTTAAAAATCTGTTCAGTCGTTCTCGAGTTATAAATGGTGTAACTAACACAACCTCGACTTTCTTTTATATATATAGATGTAAAATATTTAAATGGCTATTAAAAAATAACGGTCTGAGATAAAAAATTGAAAATTTAGGATTGTATGTATCTTTTGCTTCTACATCTCATAAAAATAGTAAAAAACGGTTTTTTCCAAAAATTAAAAAAAATATATCAGGGGGGGCAACACCCCTTATGACGTACGGGTATGAAACTCCATATTATCCTATTCCCAGACCGCTAGAATATACATGTAAAAATTTCATAAAAATCTGTTCAGTCGTTCTCGAGTTATAAATGGTGTAACTAACACAACCTCGACTTTCTTTTATATATATAGATGTAAAAATCTTTAAATGGCTATTAAAAAATAACGGTCTGAGATAAAAAAATTGAAAATTTAGGATTGTATGTATCCTTTTGCTTCTACATCTCATAAAAATAGTAAAAAAACGGTTTTTCCAAAAATTAAAAAAAATATATCAGGGGGGGCAACACCCCTTATGACGTACGGGTATGAAACTCCATATTATCCTATTCCCAGACCGCTAGAATATACATGTAAAATTTCATAAAAATCTGTTCAGAGTCGTTCTCGAGTTATAAATGGTGTAACTAACACAACCTCGACTTTCTTTTATATATATAGATGTAAAATATTTAAATGGCTATTAAAAAATAACGGTCTGAGATAAAAAATTGAAAAATTTAGGATTGTATGTATCTTTTGCTTCTACATCTCATAAAAATAGTAAAAAACGGTTTTTCCAAAAATTAAAAAAAATATATCAGGGGGGGCAACACCCCTTATGACGTACGGGTATGAAACTCCATATTATCCTATTCCCAGACCGCTAGATATACATGTAAAATTTATAAAAATCTGTTCAGTCGTTCTCGAGTTATAAATGGTGTAACTAACACAACCTCGACTTTCTTTTATATATATAGATGTAAAATATTTAAATGGCTATTAAAAAATAACGGTCTGAGATAAAAAATTGAAAATTTAGGATTGTATGTATCTTTTGCTTCTACATCTCATAAAAATAGTAAAAAACGGTTTTTCCAAAAATTAAAAAAATATATCAGGGGGGGCAACACCCCTTATGACGTACGGGTATGAAACTCCATATTATCCTATTCCCAGACCGCTAGAATATACATGTAAAATTTCATAAAAATCTGTTCAGATCGTTCTCGAGTTATAAATGCGTGTAACTAACACAACCTCGACTTTTCTTTTATATATATAGATGTAAAATCTTTAAATGGCTATTAAAAAATAACGGTCTGAGATAAAAAATTGAAAATTTAGGATTGTATGTACCTTTTGCTTCTACATCTCATAAAAATAGTAAAAAAACGGTTTTTCCAAAAATTAAAAAAATATATCAGGGGGGGCAACACCCCTTATGACGTACGGGTATGAAACTCCATATTATCCTATTCCCAGACCGCTAGAATATACATGTAAAATTTCATAAAAATCTGTTCAAGTCGTTCTCGAGTTATAAATGGTGTAACTAACACAACCTCGACTTTCTTTTATATATATAGATGTAAAATATTTAAATGGCTATTAAAAAATAACGGTCTGAGATAAAAATTGAAAATTTAGGATTGTATGTATCTTTTGCTTCTACATCTCATAAAAATAGTAAAAAAACGGTTTTTTCCAAAAATTAAAAAAATATATCAGGGGGGCAACACCCCTTATGACGTACGGGTATGAAACTCCATATTATCCTATTCCCAGACCGCTAGTATATACATGTAAAATTTCATAAAAATCTGTTCAGCTCGTTCTCGAGTTATAAATGGTGTAACTAACACAACCTCGACTTTCTTTTATATATATAGATGTAAAATATTTAAATGGCTATTAAAAAATAACGGTCTGAGATAAAAAATTGAAAATTTAGGATTGTATGTATCTTTTGCTTCTACATCTCATAAAAATAGTAAAAAAACGGTTTTTCCAAAAATTAAAAAAATATATCAGGGGGGCAACACCCCTTATGAGCGTACGGGTATGAAACTCCATATTATCCTATTCCCAGACCGCTAGAATATACATGTAAAATTTCATAAAAATCTGTTCAGTCGTTCTCGAGTTATAAATGGTGTAACTAACACAACCTCGACTTTCTTTTATATATATAGATGTAAAATATTTAAATGGCTATTAAAAAATAACGGTCTGAGATAAAAAATTGAAAATTTAGGATTGTATGTATCTTTTGCTTCTACATCTCATAAAAATAGTAAAAAACGGTTTTTCCAAAAATTAAAAAAATATATCAGGGGGGCAACACCCCTTATGACGTACGGGTATGAAACTCCATATTATCCTATTCCCAGACCGCTAGAATATACATGTAAAATTTCATAAAAATCTGTTCAGTCGTTCTCGAGTTATAAATGGTGTAACTAACACAACCTCGACTTTCTTTTATATATATAGATGTAAAATATTTAAATGGCTATTAAAAAATAACGGTCTGAGATAAAAAATTGAAAATTTAGGATTGTATGTATCTTTTGCTTCTACATCTCATAAAAATAGTAAAAAAACGGTTTTTTCCAAAAATTAAAAAAATATATCAGGGGGGGCAACACCCCTTATGACGTACGGGTATGAAACTCCATATTATCCTATTCCCAGACCGCTAGTATATACATGTAAAAATTTCATAAAAATCTGTTCAGTCGTTCTCGAGTTATAAATGGTGTAACTAACACAACCTCGACTTTTCTTTTATATATATAGATGTAAAATCTTTAAATGGCTATTAAAAAATAACGGTCTGAGATAAAAAATTGAAAATTTAGGATTGTATGTATCTTTTGCTTCTACATCTCATAAAAATAGTAAAAAACGGTTTTTCCAAAAATTAAAAAAATATATCAGGGGGGGCAACACCCCTTATGAACGTACGAGGTATGAAACTCCATATTATCCTATTCCCTGACCGCTAGAATATACATGTAAAATTTCATAAAAATCTGTTCAGCTCGTTCTCGAGTTATAAATGGTGTAACTAACACAACCTCGACTTTCTTTTATATATATAGATGTAAAATATTTAAATGGCTATTAAAAAATAACGGTCTGAGATAAAAAATTGAAAATTTAGGATTGTATGTATCTTTTGCTTCTACATCTCATAAAAATAGTAAAAAACCGGTTTTTCCAAAAATTAAAAAAAATATATCAGGGGGGGCAACACCCCTTATGACGTACGGGTATGAAACTCCATATTATCCTATTCCCAGACCGCTAGAATATACATGTAAAATTTATAAAATCTGTTCAGTCGTTCTCGAGTTATAAATGGTGTAACTAACACCTCGACTTTCTTTTATATATATAGATGTAAAATATTTAAATGGCTATTAAAAAATAACGGTCTGAGATAAAAAATTGAAAATTTAGGATTGTATGTATCTTTTGCTTCTACATCTCATAAAAATAGTAAAAAACGGTTTTTCCAAAAATTAAAAAAATATATCAAGGGGGGCAACACCCCTTATGACGTACGGGTATGAAACTCCATATTATCCTATTCCCAGACCGCTAGAATATACATGTAAAATTTCATAAAAATCTGTTCAGTCGTTCTCGAGTTATAAATGGTGTAACTAACACAACATCGACTTTCTTTTATATATATAGATGTAAAATATTTAAATGGCTATTAAAAAATAACGGTCTGAGATAAAAAATTGAAAATTTAGGATTGTATGTATCTTTTGCTTCTACATCTCATAAAAATAGTAAAAAACGGTTTTTCCAAAAATTAAAAAAATATATCAGGGGGGGCAACACCCCTTATGACGTACGGGTATGAAACTCCATATTATCCTATTCCCAGACCGCTAGAATATACATGTAAAATTTCATAAAAATCTGTTCAGTCGTTCTCGAGTTATAAATGGTGTAACTAACACAACCTCGACTTTCTTTTATATATATAGATGTAAAATATTTAAATGGCTATTAAAAAATACCGGTCTGAGATAAAAAATTGAAAATTTAGGATTGTATGTATCTTTTGCTTCTACATCTCATAAAAATAGTAAAAAACGGTTTTTCCAAAAATTAAAAAAATATATCAGATGGTGTAACTAACACAACCTCGACTTTCTTTTATATATATAGATGTAAAATATTTAAATGGCTATTAAAAAATAACGGTCTGAGATAAAAAATTGAAAATTTAGGATTGTATGTATCTTTTGCTTCTACATCTCATAAAAATAGTAAAAAACGGTTTTTCCAAAAATTAAAAAAATATATCAAGGGGGGCAACACCCCTTATGACGTACGGGTATGAAACTCCATATTATCCTATTCCCAGACCGTTAGAATATACATGTAAAATTTCATAAAAATCTGTTCAGTCGTTCTCGAGTTATAAATGGTGTAACTAACACAACCTCGACTTTCTTTTATATATATAGATGTAAAATATTTAAATGGCTATTAAAAAATAACGGTCTGAGATAAAAAATTGAAAATTTAGGATTGTATGTATCTTTTGCTTCTACATCTCATAAAAATAGTAAAAAACGGTTTTTCCAAAAATTAAAAAAATATATCAAGGGGGGCAACACCCCTTATGACGTACGGGTATGAAACTCCATATTATCCTATTCCCAGACCGCTAGAATATACATGTAAAATTTCATAAAAATCTGTTCAGTCGTTCTCGAGTTATAAATGGTGTAACTAACACAACATCGACTTTCTTTTATATATATAGATGTAAAATATTTAAATGGCTATTAAAAAATAACGGTCTGAGATAAAAAATTGAAAATTTAGGATTGTATGTATCTTTTGCTTCTACATCTCATAAAAATAGTAAAAAACGGTTTTTCCAAAAATTAAAAAAATATATCAGGGGGGGCAACACCCCTTATGACGTACGGGTATGAAACTCCATATTATCCTATTCCCAGACCGCTAGAATATACATGTAAAATTTCATAAAAATCTGTTCAGTCGTTCTCGAGTTATAAATGGTGTAACTAACACAACCTCGACTTTCTTTTATATATATAGATGTAAAATATTTAAATGGCTATTAAAAAATACCGGTCTGAGATAAAAAATTGAAAATTTAGGATTGTATGTATCTTTTGCTTCTACATCTCATAAAAATAGTAAAAAACGGTTTTTCCAAAAATTAAAAAAATATATCAGATGGTGTAACTAACACAACCTCGACTTTCTTTTATATATATAGATGTAAAATATTTAAATGGCTATTAAAAAATAACGGTCTGAGATAAAAAATTGAAAATTTAGGATTGTATGTATCTTTTGCTTCTACATCTCATAAAAATAGTAAAAAACGGTTTTTCCAAAAATTAAAAAAATATATCAAGGGGGGCAACACCCCTTATGACGTACGGGTATGAAACTCCATATTATCCTATTCCCAGACCGTTAGAATATACATGTAAAATTTCATAAAAATCTGTTCAGTCGTTCTCGAGTTATAAATGGTGTAACTAACACAACATCGACTTTCTTTTATATATATAGATGTAAAATATTTAAATGGCTATTAAAAAATAACGGTCTGAGATAAAAAATTGAAAATTTAGGATTGTATGTATCTTTTGCTTCTACATCTCATAAAAATAGTAAAAAACGGTTTTTCCAAAAATTAAAAAAATATATCAGGGGGGGCAACACCCCTTATGACGTACGGGTATGAAACTCCATATTATCCTATTCCCAGACCGCTAGAATATACATGTAAAATTTCATAAAAATCTGTTCAGTCGTTCTCGAGTTATAAATGGTGTAACTAACACAACCTCGACTTTCTTTTATATATATAGATGTAAAATATTTAAATGGCTATTAAAAAATAACGGTCTGAGATAAAAAATTGAAAATTTAGGATTGTATGTATCTTTTGCTTCTACATCTCATAAAAATAGTAAAAAACGGTTTTTCCAAAAATTAAAAAAATATATCAGGGGGGGCAACACCCCTTATGACGTACGGGTATGAAACTCCATATTATCCTATTCCCAGACCGCTAGAATATACATGTAAAATTTCATAAAAATCTGTTCAGTCGTTCTCGAGTTATAAATGGTGTAACTAACACAACCTCGACTTTCTTTTATATATATAGATGTAAAATATTTAAATGGCTATTAAAAAATAACGGTCTGAGATAAAAAATTGAAAATTTAGGATTGTATGTATCTTTTGCTTCTACATCTCATAAAAATAGTAAAAAACGGTTTTTCCAAAAATTAAAAAAATATATCAGGGGGGGCAACACCCCTTATGACGTACGGGTATGAAACCCCATATTATCCTATTCCCAGACCGCTAGAATATACATGTAAAATTTCATAAAAATCTGTTCAGTCGTTCTCGAGTTATAAATGGTGTAACTAACACAACCTCGACTTTCTTTTATATATATAGATGTAAAATATTTAAATGGCTATTAAAAAATAACGGTCTGAGATAAAAAATTGAAAATTTAGGATTGTATGTATCTTTTGCTTCTACATCTCATAAAAATAGTAAAAAACGGTTTTTCCAAAAATTAAAAAAATATATCAAGGGGGGCAACACCCCTTATGACGTACGGGTATGAAACTCCATATTATCCTATTCCCAGACCGCTAGAATATACATGTAAAATTTCATAAAAATCTGTTCAGTCGTTCTCGAGTTATAAATGGTGTAACTAACACAACATCGACTTTCTTTTATATATATAGATGTAAAATATTTAAATGGCTATTAAAAAATAACGGTCTGAGATAAAAAATTGAAAATTTAGGATTGTATGTATCTTTTGCTTCTACATCTCATAAAAATAGTAAAAAACGGTTTTTCCAAAAATTAAAAAAATATATCAGGGGGGGCAACACCCCTTATGACGTACGGGTATGAAACTCCATATTATCCTATTCCCAGACCGCTAGAATATACATGTAAAATTTCATAAAAATCTGTTCAGTCGTTCTCGAGTTATAAATGGTGTAACTAACACAACCTCGACTTTCTTTTATATATATAGATGTAAAATATTTAAATGGCTATTAAAAAATACCGGTCTGAGATAAAAAATTGAAAATTTAGGATTGTATGTATCTTTTGCTTCTACATCTCATAAAAATAGTAAAAAACGGTTTTTCCAAAAATTAAAAAAATATATCAGATGGTGTAACTAACACAACCTCGACTTTCTTTTATATATATAGATGTAAAATATTTAAATGGCTATTAAAAAATAACGGTCTGAGATAAAAAATTGAAAATTTAGGATTGTATGTATCTTTTGCTTCTACATCTCATAAAAATAGTAAAAAACGGTTTTTCCAAAAATTAAAAAAATATATCAAGGGGGGCAACACCCCTTATGACGTACGGGTATGAAACTCCATATTATCCTATTCCCAGACCGTTAGAATATACATGTAAAATTTCATAAAAATCTGTTCAGTCGTTCTCGAGTTATAAATGGTGTAACTAACACAACATCGACTTTCTTTTATATATATAGATGTAAAATATTTAAATGGCTATTAAAAAATAACGGTCTGAGATAAAAAATTGAAAATTTAGGATTGTATGTATCTTTTGCTTCTACATCTCATAAAAATAGTAAAAAACGGTTTTTCCAAAAATTAAAAAAATATATCAAGGGGGGCAACACCCCTTATGACGTACGGGTATGAAACTCCATATTATCCTATTCCCAGACCGCTAGAATATACATGTAAAATTTCATAAAAATCTGTTCAGTCGTTCTCGAGTTATAAATGGTGTAACTAACACAACATCGACTTTCTTTTATATATATAGATGTAAAATATTTAAATGGCTATTAAAAAATAACGGTCTGAGATAAAAAATTGAAAATTTAGGATTGTATGTATCTTTTGCTTCTACATCTCATAAAAATAGTAAAAAACGGTTTTTCCATAAATTAAAAAAATATATCAGGGGGGGCAACACCCCTTATGACGTACGGGTATGAAACTCCATATTATCCTATTCCCAGACCGCTAGAATATACATGTAAAATTTCATAAAAATCTGTTCAGTCGTTCTCGAGTTATAAATGGTGTAACTAACACAACCTCGACTTTCTTTTATATATATAGATGTAAAATATTTAAATGGCTATTAAAAAATAACGGTCTGAGATAAAAAATTGAAAATTTAGGATTGTACGTATCTTTTGCTTCTACATCTCATAAAAATAGTAAAAAACGGTTTTTCCAAAAATTAAAAAAATATATCAGGGGGGGCAACACCCCTTATGACGTACGGGTATGAAACTCCATATTATCCTATTCCCAGACCGCTAGAATATACATGTAAAATTTCATAAAAATCTGTTCAGTCGTTCTCGAGTTATAAATGGTGTAACTAACACAACCTCGACTTTCTTTTATATATATAGATGTAAAATATTTAAATGGCTATTAAAAAATAACGGTCTGAGATAAAAAATTGAAAATTTAGGATTGTATGTATCTTTTGCTTCTACATCTCATAAAAATAGTAAAAAAACGGTTTTTCCAAAAATTAAAAAAATATATCAAGGGGGGCAACACCCCTTATGACGTACGGGTATGAAACTCCATATTATCCTATTCCCAGACCGCTAGAATATACATGTAAAATTTCATAAAAATCTGTTCAGTCGTTCTCGAGTTATAAATGGTGTAACTAACACAACATCGACTTTCTTTTATATATATAGATGTAAAATATTTAAATGGCTATTAAAAAATAACGGTCTGAGATAAAAAATTGAAAATTTAGGATTGTATGTATCTTTTGCTTCTACATCTCATAAAAATAGTAAAAAACGGTTTTTCCAAAAATTAAAAAAATATATCAGGGGGGGCAACACCCCTTATGACGTACGGGTATGAAACTCCATATTATCCTATTCCCAGACCGCTAGAATATACATGTAAAATTTCATAAAAATCTGTTCAGTCGTTCTCGAGTTATAAATGGTGTAACTAACACAACCTCGACTTTCTTTTATATATATATAGATGTAAAATATTTAAATGGCTATTAAAAAATACCGGTCTGAGATAAAAAATTGAAAATTTAGGATTGTATGTATCTTTTGCTTCTACATCTCATAAAAATAGTAAAAAACGGTTTTTCCAAAAATTAAAAAAATATATCAGATGGTGTAACTAACACAACCTCGACTTTCTTTTATATATATATAGATGTAAAATATTTAAATGGCTATTAAAAAATAACGGTCTGAGATAAAAAATTGAAAATTTAGGATTGTATGTATCTTTTGCTTCTACATCTCATAAAAATAGTAAAAAACGGTTTTTCCAAAAATTAAAAAAATATATCAAGGGGGGCAACACCCCTTATGACGTACGGGTATGAAACTCCATATTATCCTATTCCCAGACCGTTAGAATATACATGTAAAATTTCATAAAAATCTGTTCAGTCGTTCTCGAGTTATAAATGGTGTAACTAACACAACATCGACTTTCTTTTATATATATAGATGTAAAATATTTAAATGGCTATTAAAAAATAACGGTCTGAGATAAAAAATTGAAAATTTAGGATTGTATGTATCTTTTGCTTCTACATCTCATAAAAATAGTAAAAAACGGTTTTTCCAAAAATTAAAAAAATATATCAGGGGGGGCAACACCCCTTATGACGTACGGGTATGAAACTCCATATTATCCTATTCCCAGACCGCTAGAATATACATGTAAAATTTCATAAAAATCTGTTCAGTCGTTCTCGAGTTATAAATGGTGTAACTAACACAACCTCGACTTTCTTTTATATATATAGATGTAAAATATTTAAATGGCTATTAAAAAATAACGGTCTGAGATAAAAAATTGAAAATTTAGGATTGTATGTATCTTTTGCTTCTACATCTCATAAAAATAGTAAAAAACGGTTTTTCCAAAAATTAAAAAAATATATCAGGGGGGGCAACACCCCTTATGACGTACGGGTATGAAACTCCATATTATCCTATTCCCAGACCGCTAGAATATACATGTAAAATTTCATAAAAATCTGTTCAGTCGTTCTCGAGTTATAAATGGTGTAACTAACACAACCTCGACTTTCTTTTATATATATAGATGTAAAATATTTAAATGGCTATTAAAAAATAACGGTCTGAGATAAAAAATTGAAAATTTAGGATTGTATGTATCTTTTGCTTCTACATCTCATAAAAATAGTAAAAAACGGTTTTTCCAAAAATTAAAAAAATATATCAGGGGGGGCAACACCCCTTATGACGTACGGGTATGAAACTCCATATTATCCTATTCCCAGACCGCTAGAATATACATGTAAAATTTCATAAAAATCTGTTCAGTCGTTCTCGAGTTATAAATGGTGTAACTAACACAACCTCGACTTTCTTTTATATATATAGATGTAAAATATTTAAATGGCTATTAAAAAATAACGGTCTGAGATAAAAAATTGAAAATTTAGGATTGTATGTATCTTTTGCTTCTACATCTCATAAAAATAGTAAAAAACGGTTTTTCCAAAAATTAAAAAAATATATCAAGGGGGGCAACACCCCTTATGACGTACGGGTATGAAACTCCATATTATCCTATTCCCAGACCGCTAGAATATACATGTAAAATTTCATAAAAATCTGTTCAGTCGTTCTCGAGTTATAAATGGTGTAACTAACACAACATCGACTTTCTTTTATATATATAGATGTAAAATATTTAAATGGCTATTAAAAAATAACGGTCTGAGATAAAAAATTGAAAATTTAGGATTGTATGTATCTTTTGCTTCTACATCTCATAAAAATAGTAAAAAACGGTTTTTCCAAAAATTAAAAAAATATATCAGGGGGGGCAACACCCCTTATGACGTACGGGTATGAAACTCCATATTATCCTATTCCCAGACCGCTAGAATATACATGTAAAATTTCATAAAAATCTGTTCAGTCGTTCTCGAGTTATAAATGGTGTAACTAACACAACCCGACTTTCTTTTATATATATAGATGTAAAATATTTAAATGGCTATTAAAAAATACCGGTCTGAGATAAAAAATTGAAAATTTAGGATTGTATGTATCTTTTGCTTCTACATCTCATAAAAATAGTAAAAAACGGTTTTTCCAAAAATTAAAAAAATATATCAGATGGTGTAACTAACACAACCTCGACTTTCTTTTATATATATAGATGTAAAATATTTAAATGGCTATTAAAAAATAACGGTCTGAGATAAAAAATTGAAAATTTAGGATTGTATGTATCTTTTGCTTCTACATCTCATAAAAATAGTAAAAAACGGTTTTTCCAAAAATTAAAAAAATATATCAAGGGGGGCAACACCCCTTATGACGTACGGGTATGAAACTCCATATTATCCTATTCCCAGACCGTTAGAATATACATGTAAAATTTCATAAAAATCTGTTCAGTCGTTCTCGAGTTATAAATGGTGTAACTAACACAACATCGACTTTCTTTTATATATATAGATGTAAAATATTTAAATGGCTATTAAAAAATAACGGTCTGAGATAAAAAATTGAAAATTTAGGATTGTATGTATCTTTTGCTTCTACATCTCATAAAAATAGTAAAAAACGGTTTTTCCAAAAATTAAAAAAATATATCAGGGGGGGCAACACCCCTTATGACGTACGGGTATGAAACTCCATATTATCCTATTCCCAGACCGCTAGAATATACATGTAAAATTTCATAAAAATCTGTTCAGTCGTTCTCGAGTTATAAATGGTGTAACTAACACAACCTCGACTTTCTTTTATATATATAGATGTAAAATATTTAAATGGCTATTAAAAAATAACGGTCTGAGATAAAAAATTGAAAATTTAGGATTGTATGTATCTTTTGCTTCTACATCTCATAAAAATAGTAAAAAACGGTTTTTCCAAAAATTAAAAAAATATATCAGGGGGGGCAACACCCCTTATGACGTACGGGTATGAAACTCCATATTATCCTATTCCCAGACCGCTAGAATATACATGTAAAATTTCATAAAAATCTGTTCAGTCGTTCTCGAGTTATAAATGGTGTAACTAACACAACCTCGACTTTCTTTTATATATATAGATGTAAAATATTTAAATGGCTATTAAAAAATAACGGTCTGAGATAAAAAATTGAAAATTTAGGATTGTATGTATCTTTTGCTTCTACATCTCATAAAAATAGTAAAAAACGGTTTTTCCAAAAATTAAAAAAATATATCAGGGGGGGCAACACCCCTTATGACGTACGGGTATGAAACTCCATATTATCCTATTCCCAGACCGCTAGAATATACATGTAAAATTTCATAAAAATCTGTTCAGTCGTTCTCGAGTTATAAATGGTGTAACTAACACAACCTCGACTTTCTTTTATATATATAGATGTAAAATATTTAAATGGCTATTAAAAAATAACGGTCTGAGATAAAAAATTGAAAATTTAGGATTGTATGTATCTTTTGCTTCTACATCTCATAAAAATAGTAAAAAACGGTTTTTCCAAAAATTAAAAAAATATATCAAGGGGGGCAACACCCCTTATGACGTACGGGTATGAAACTCCATATTATCCTATTCCCAGACCGCTAGAATATACATGTAAAATTTCATAAAAATCTGTTCAGTCGTTCTCGAGTTATAAATGGTGTAACTAACACAACATCGACTTTCTTTTATATATATAGATGTAAAATATTTAAATGGCTATTAAAAAATAACGGTCTGAGATAAAAAATTGAAAATTTAGGATTGTATGTATCTTTTGCTTCTACATCTCATAAAAATAGTAAAAAACGGTTTTTCCAAAAATTAAAAAAATATATCAGGGGGGGCAACACCCCTTATGACGTACGGGTATGAAACTCCATATTATC
Organism: Diabrotica virgifera virgifera; assembly: GCF_917563875.1. Classification (NCBI taxonomy): domain Eukaryota; kingdom Metazoa; phylum Arthropoda; class Insecta; order Coleoptera; family Chrysomelidae; genus Diabrotica; species Diabrotica virgifera. The sequence goes on along the minus strand of NC_065447.1, from coordinate 263,668,367 downwards.
CTATTCCCAGACCGCTAGAATATACATGTAAAATTTCATAAAAATCTGTTCAGTCGTTCTCGAGTTATAAATGGTGTAACTAACACAACCTCGACTTTCTTTTATATATATAGATGTAAAATATTTAAATGGCTATTAAAAAATACCGGTCTGAGATAAAAAATTGAAAATTTAGGATTGTATGTATCTTTTGCTTCTACATCTCATAAAAATAGTAAAAAACGGTTTTTCCAAAAATTAAAAAAATATATCAGATGGTGTAACTAACACAACCTCGACTTTCTTTTATATATATAGATGTAAAATATTTAAATGGCTATTAAAAAATAACGGTCTGAGATAAAAAATTGAAAATTTAGGATTGTATGTATCTTTTGCTTCTACATCTCATAAAAATAGTAAAAAACGGTTTTTCCAAAAATTAAAAAAATATATCAAGGGGGGCAACACCCCTTATGACGTACGGGTATGAAACTCCATATTATCCTATTCCCAGACCGTTAGAATATACATGTAAAATTTCATAAAAATCTGTTCAGTCGTTCTCGAGTTATAACTGGTGTAACTAACACAACATCGACTTTCTTTTATATATATAGATGTAAAATATTTAAATGGCTATTAAAAAATAACGGTCTGAGATAAAAAATTGAAAATTTAGGATTGTATGTATCTTTTGCTTCTACATCTCATAAAAATAGTAAAAAACGGTTTTTCCAAAAATTAAAAAAATATATCAGGGGGGGCAACACCCCTTATGACGTACGGGTATGAAACTCCATATTATCCTATTCCCAGACCGCTAGAATATACATGTAAAATTTCATAAAAATCTGTTCAGTCGTTCTCGAGTTATAAATGGTGTAACTAACACAACCTCGACTTTCTTTTATATATATAGATGTAAAATATTTAAATGGCTATTAAAAAATAACGGTCTGAGATAAAAAATTGAAAATTTAGGATTGTATGTATCTTTTGCTTCTACATCTCATAAAAATAGTAAAAAACGGTTTTTCCAAAAATTAAAAAAATATATCAGGGGGGGCAACACCCCTTATGACGTACGGGTATGAAACTCCATATTATCCTATTCCCAGACCGCTAGAATATACATGTAAAATTTCATAAAAATCTGTTCAGTCGTTCTCGAGTTATAAATGGTGTAACTAACACAACCTCGACTTTCTTTTATATATATAGATGTAAAATATTTAAATGGCTATTAAAAAATAACGGTCTGAGATAAAAAATTGAAAATTTAGGATTGTATGTATCTTTTGCTTCTACATCTCATAAAAATAGTAAAAAACGGTTTTTCCAAAAATTAAAAAAATATATCAGGGGGGGCAACACCCCTTATGACGTACGGGTATGAAACTCCATATTATCCTATTCCCAGACCGCTAGAATATACATGTAAAATTTCATAAAAATCTGTTCAGTCGTTCTCGAGTTATAAATGGTGTAACTAACACAACCTCGACTTTCTTTTATATATATAGATGTAAAATATTTAAATGGCTATTAAAAAATAACGGTCTGAGATAAAAAATTGAAAATTTAGGATTGTATGTATCTTTTGCTTCTACATCTCATAAAAATAGTAAAAAACGGTTTTTCCAAAAATTAAAAAAATATATCAAGGGGGGCAACACCCCTTATGACGTACGGGTATGAAACTCCATATTATCCTATTCCCAGACCGCTAGAATATACATGTAAAATTTCATAAAAATCTGTTCAGTCGTTCTCGAGTTATAAATGGTGTAACTAACACAACATCGACTTTCTTTTATATATATAGATGTAAAATATTTAAATGGCTATTAAAAAATAACGGTCTGAGATAAAAAATTGAAAATTTAGGATTGTATGTATCTTTTGCTTCTACATCTCATAAAAATAGTAAAAAACGGTTTTTCCAAAAATTAAAAAAATATATCAGGGGGGGCAACACCCCTTATGACGTACGGGTATGAAACTCCATATTATCCTATTCCCAGACCGCTAGAATATACATGTAAAATTTCATAAAAATCTGTTCAGTCGTTCTCGAGTTATAAATGGTGTAACTAACACAACCTCGACTTTCTTTTATATATATAGATGTAAAATATTTAAATGGCTATTAAAAAATAACGGTCTGAGATAAAAAATTGAAAATTTAGGATTGTATGTATCTTTTGCTTCTACATCTCATAAAAATAGTAAAAAACGGTTTTTCCAAAAATTAAAAAAATATATCAGGGGGGGCAACACCCCTTATGACGTACGGGTATGAAACTCCATATTATCCTATTCCCAGACCGCTAGAATATACATGTAAAATTTCATAAAAATCTGTTCAGTCGTTCTCGAGTTATAAATGGTGTAACTAACACAACCTCGACTTTCTTTTATATATATAGATGTAAAATATTTAAATGGCTATTAAAAAATAACGGTCTGAGATAAAAAATTGAAAATTTAGGATTGTATGTATCTTTTGCTTCTACATCTCATAAAAATAGTAAAAAACGGTTTTTCCAAAAATTAAAAAAATATATCAAGGGGGGCAACACCCCTTATGACGTACGGGTATGAAACTCCATATTATCCTATTCCCAGACCGCTAGAATATACATGTAAAATTTCATAAAAATCTGTTCAGTCGTTCTCGAGTTATAAATGGTGTAACTAACACAACATCGACTTTCTTTTATATATATAGATGTAAAATATTTAAATGGCTATTAAAAAATAACGGTCTGAGATAAAAAATTGAAAATTTAGGATTGTATGTATCTTTTGCTTCTACATCTCATAAAAATAGTAAAAAACGGTTTTTCCAAAAATTAAAAAAATATATCAGGGGGGGCAACACCCCTTATGACGTACGGGTATGAAACTCCATATTATCCTATTCCCAGACCGCTAGAATATACATGTAAAATTTCATAAAAATCTGTTCAGTCGTTCTCGAGTTATAAATGGTGTAACTAACACAACCTCGACTTTCTTTTATATATATAGATGTAAAATATTTAAATGGCTATTAAAAAATACCGGTCTGAGATAAAAAATTGAAAATTTAGGATTGTATGTATCTTTTGCTTCTACATCTCATAAAAATAGTAAAAAACGGTTTTTCCAAAAATTAAAAAAATATATCAGATGGTGTAACTAACACAACCTCGACTTTCTTTTATATATATAGATGTAAAATATTTAAATGGCTATTAAAAAATAACGGTCTGAGATAAAAAATTGAAAATTTAGGATTGTATGTATCTTTTGCTTCTACATCTCATAAAAATAGTAAAAAACGGTTTTTCCAAAAATTAAAAAAATATATCAAGGGGGGCAACACCCCTTATGACGTACGGGTATGAAACTCCATATTATCCTATTCCCAGACCGTTAGAATATACATGTAAAATTTCATAAAAATCTGTTCAGTCGTTCTCGAGTTATAAATGGTGTAACTAACACAACATCGACTTTCTTTTATATATATAGATGTAAAATATTTAAATGGCTATTAAAAAATAACGGTCTGAGATAAAAAATTGAAAATTTAGGATTGTATGTATCTTTTGCTTCTACATCTCATAAAAATAGTAAAAAACGGTTTTTCCAAAAATTAAAAAAATATATCAGGGGGGGCAACACCCCTTATGACGTACGGGTATGAAACTCCATATTATCCTATTCCCAGACCGCTAGAATATACATGTAAAATTTCATAAAAATCTGTTCAGTCGTTCTCGAGTTATAAATGGTGTAACTAACACAACCTCGACTTTCTTTTATATATATAGATGTAAAATATTTAAATGGCTATTAAAAAATAACGGTCTGAGATAAAAAATTGAAAATTTAGGATTGTATGTATCTTTTGCTTCTACATCTCATAAAAATAGTAAAAAACGGTTTTTCCAAAAATTAAAAAAATATATCAGGGGGGGCAACACCCCTTATGACGTACGGGTATGAAACTCCATATTATCCTATTCCCAGACCGCTAGAATATACATGTAAAATTTCATAAAAATCTGTTCAGTCGTTCTCGAGTTATAAATGGTGTAACTAACACAACCTCGACTTTCTTTTATATATATAGATGTAAAATATTTAAATGGCTATTAAAAAATAACGGTCTGAGATAAAAAATTGAAAATTTAGGATTGTATGTATCTTTTGCTTCTACATCTCATAAAAATAGTAAAAAACGGTTTTTCCAAAAATTAAAAAAATATATCAGGGGGGGCAACACCCCTTATGACGTACGGGTATGAAACTCCATATTATCCTATTCCCAGACCGCTAGAATATACATGTAAAATTTCATAAAAATCTGTTCAGTCGTTCTCGAGTTATAAATGGTGTAACTAACACAACCTCGACTTTCTTTTATATATATAGATGTAAAATATTTAAATGGCTATTAAAAAATAACGGTCTGAGATAAAAAATTGAAAATTTAGGATTGTATGTATCTTTTGCTTCTACATCTCATAAAAATAGTAAAAAACGGTTTTTCCAAAAATTAAAAAAATATATCAAGGGGGGCAACACCCCTTATGACGTACGGGTATGAAACTCCATATTATCCTATTCCCAGACCGCTAGAATATACATGTAAAATTTCATAAAAATCTGTTCAGTCGTTCTCGAGTTATAAATGGTGTAACTAACACAACATCGACTTTCTTTTATATATATAGATGTAAAATATTTAAATGGCTATTAAAAAATAACGGTCTGAGATAAAAAATTGAAAATTTAGGATTGTATGTATCTTTTGCTTCTACATCTCATAAAAATAGTAAAAAACGGTTTTTCCAAAAATTAAAAAAATATATCAGGGGGGGCAACACCCCTTATGACGTACGGGTATGAAACTCCATATTATCCTATTCCCAGACCGCTAGAATATACATGTAAAATTTCATAAAAATCTGTTCAGTCGTTCTCGAGTTATAAATGGTGTAACTAACACAACCTCGACTTTCTTTTATATATATAGATGTAAAATATTTAAATGGCTATTAAAAAATACCGGTCTGAGATAAAAAATTGAAAATTTAGGATTGTATGTATCTTTTGCTTCTACATCTCATAAAAATAGTAAAAAACGGTTTTTCCAAAAATTAAAAAAATATATCAGATGGTGTAACTAACACAACCTCGACTTTCTTTTATATATATAGATGTAAAATATTTAAATGGCTATTAAAAAATAACGGTCTGAGATAAAAAATTGAAAATTTAGGATTGTATGTATCTTTTGCTTCTACATCTCATAAAAATAGTAAAAAACGGTTTTTCCAAAAATTAAAAAAATATATCAAGGGGGGCAACACCCCTTATGACGTACGGGTATGAAACTCCATATTATCCTATTCCCAGACCGTTAGAATATACATGTAAAATTTCATAAAAATCTGTTCAGTCGTTCTCGAGTTATAAATGGTGTAACTAACACAACATCGACTTTCTTTTATATATATAGATGTAAAATATTTAAATGGCTATTAAAAAATAACGGTCTGAGATAAAAAATTGAAAATTTAGGATTGTATGTATCTTTTGCTTCTACATCTCATAAAAATAGTAAAAAACGGTTTTTCCAAAAATTAAAAAAATATATCAGGGGGGGCAACACCCCTTATGACGTACGGGTATGAAACTCCATATTATCCTATTCCCAGACCGCTAGAATATACATGTAAAATTTCATAAAAATCTGTTCAGTCGTTCTCGAGTTATAAATGGTGTAACTAACACAACCTCGACTTTCTTTTATATATATAGATGTAAAATATTTAAATGGCTATTAAAAAATAACGGTCTGAGATAAAAAATTGAAAATTTAGGATTGTATGTATCTTTTGCTTCTACATCTCATAAAAATAGTAAAAAACGGTTTTTCCAAAAATTAAAAAAATATATCAGGGGGGGCAACACCCCTTATGACGTACGGGTATGAAACTCCATATTATCCTATTCCCAGACCGCTAGAATATACATGTAAAATTTCATAAAAATCTGTTCAGTCGTTCTCGAGTTATAAATGGTGTAACTAACACAACCTCGACTTTCTTTTATATATATAGATGTAAAATATTTAAATGGCTATTAAAAAATAACGGTCTGAGATAAAAAATTGAAAATTTAGGATTGTATGTATCTTTTGCTTCTACATCTCATAAAAATAGTAAAAAACGGTTTTTCCAAAAATTAAAAAAATATATCAGGGGGGGCAACACCCCTTATGACGTACGGGTATGAAACTCCATATTATCCTATTCCCAGACCGCTAGAATATACATGTAAAATTTCATAAAAATCTGTTCAGTCGTTCTCGAGTTATAAATGGTGTAACTAACACAACCTCGACTTTCTTTTATATATATAGATGTAAAATATTTAAATGGCTATTAAAAAATAACGGTCTGAGATAAAAAATTGAAAATTTAGGATTGTATGTATCTTTTGCTTCTACATCTCATAAAAATAGTAAAAAACGGTTTTTCCAAAAATTAAAAAAATATATCAAGGGGGGCAACACCCCTTATGACGTACGGGTATGAAACTCCATATTATCCTATTCCCAGACCGCTAGAATATACATGTAAAATTTCATAAAAATCTGTTCAGTCGTTCTCGAGTTATAAATGGTGTAACTAACACAACATCGACTTTCTTTTATATATATAGATGTAAAATATTTAAATGGCTATTAAAAAATAACGGTCTGAGATAAAAAATTGAAAATTTAGGATTGTATGTATCTTTTGCTTCTACATCTCATAAAAATAGTAAAAAACGGTTTTTCCAAAAATTAAAAAAATATATCAGGGGGGGCAACACCCCTTATGACGTACGGGTATGAAACTCCATATTATCCTATTCCCAGACCGCTAGAATATACATGTAAAATTTCATAAAAATCTGTTCAGTCGTTCTCGAGTTATAAATGGTGTAACTAACACAACCTCGACTTTCTTTTATATATATAGATGTAAAATATTTAAATGACTATTAAAAAATACCGGTCTGAGATAAAAAATTGAAAATTTAGGATTGTATGTATCTTTTGCTTCTACATCTCATAAAAATAGTAAAAAACGGTTTTTCCAAAAATTAAAAAAATATATCAGATGGTGTAACTAACACAACCTCGACTTTCTTTTATATATATAGATGTAAAATATTTAAATGGCTATTAAAAAATAACGGTCTGAGATAAAAAATTGAAAATTTAGGATTGTATGTATCTTTTGCTTCTACATCTCATAAAAATAGTAAAAAACGGTTTTTCCAAAAATTAAAAAAATATATCAAGGGGGGCAACACCCCTTATGACGTACGGGTATGAAACTCCATATTATCCTATTCCCAGACCGTTAGAATATACATGTAAAATTTCATAAAAATCTGTTCAGTCGTTCTCGAGTTATAAATGGTGTAACTAACACAACATCGACTTTCTTTTATATATATAGATGTAAAATATTTAAATGGCTATTAAAAAATAACGGTCTGAGATAAAAAACTGAAAATTTAGGATTGTATGTATCTTTTGCTTCTACATCTCATAAAAATAGTAAAAAACGGTTTTTCCAAAAATTAAAAAAATATATCAGGGGGGGCAACACCCCTTATGACGTACGGGTATGAAACTCCATATTATCCTATTCCCAGACCGCTAGAATATACATGTAAAATTTCATAAAAATCTGTTCAGTCGTTCTCGAGTTATAAATGGTGTAACTAACACAACCTCGACTTTCTTTTATATATATAGATGTAAAATATTTAAATGGCTATTAAAAAATAACGGTCTGAGATAAAAATTGAAAATTTAGGATTGTATGTATCTTTTGCTTCTACATCTCATAAAAATAGTAAAAAACGGTTTTTCCAAAAATTAAAAAAATATATCAGGGGGGGCAACACCCCTTATGACGTACGGGTATGAAACTCCATATTATCCTATTCCCAGACCGCTAGAATATACATGTAAAATTTCATAAAAATCTGTTCAGTCGTTCTCGAGTTATAAATGGTGTAACTAACACAACCTCGACTTTCTTTTATATATATAGATGTAAAATATTTAAATGGCTATTAAAAAATAACGGTCTGAGATAAAAAATTGAAAATTTAGGATTGTATGTATCTTTTGCTTCTACATCTCATAAAAATAGTAAAAAACGGTTTTTCCAAAAATTAAAAAAATATATCAAGGGGGGCAACACCCCTTATGACGTACGGGTATGAAACTCCATATTATCCTATTCCCAGACCGCTAGAATATACATGTAAAATTTCATAAAAATCTGTTCAGTCGTTCTCGAGTTATAAATGGTGTAACTAACACAACATCGACTTTCTTTTATATATATAGATGTAAAATATTTAAATGGCTATTAAAAAATAACGGTCTGAGATAAAAAATTGAAAATTTAGGATTGTATGTATCTTTTGCTTCTACATCTCATAAAAATAGTAAAAAACGGTTTTTCCAAAAATTAAAAAAATATATCAGGGGGGGCAACACCCCTTATGACGTACGGGTATGAAACTCCATATTATCCTATTCCCAGACCGCTAGAATATACATGTAAAATTTCATAAAAATCTGTTCAGTCGTTCTCGAGTTATAAATGGTGTAACTAACACAACCTCGACTTTCTTTTATATATATAGATGTAAAATATTTAAATGGCTATTAAAAAATACCGGTCTGAGATAAAAAATTGAAAATTTAGGATTGTATGTATCTTTTGCTTCTACATCTCATAAAAATAGTAAAAAACGGTTTTTCCAAAAATTAAAAAAATATATCAGATGGTGTAACTAACACAACCTCGACTTTCTTTTATATATATAGATGTAAAATATTTAAATGGCTATTAAAAAATAACGGTCTGAGATAAAAAATTGAAAATTTAGGATTGTATGTATCTTTTGCTTCTACATCTCATAAAAATAGTAAAAAACGGTTTTTCCAAAAATTAAAAAAATATATCAAGGGGGGCAACACCCCTTATGACGTACGGGTATGAAACTCCATATTATCCTATTCCCAGACCGTTAGAATAAACATGTAAAATTTCATAAAAATCTGTTCAGTCGTTCTCGAGTTATAAATGGTGTAACTAACACAACATCGACTTTCTTTTATATATATAGATGTAAAATATTTAAATGGCTATTAAAAAATAACGGTCTGAGATAAAAAATTGAAAATTTAGGATTGTATGTATCTTTTGCTTCTACATCTCATAAAAATAGTAAAAAACGGTTTTTCCAAAAATTAAAAAAATATATCAGGGGGGGCAACACCCCTTATGACGTACGGGTATGAAACTCCATATTATCCTATTCCCAGACCGCTAGAATATACATGTAAAATTTCATAAAAATCTGTTCAGTCGTTCTCGAGTTATAAATGGTGTAACTAACACAACCTCGACTTTCTTTTATATATATAGATGTAAAATATTTAAATGGCTATTAAAAAATAACGGTCTGAGATAAAAAATTGAAAATTTAGGATTGTATGTATCTTTTGCTTCTACATCTCATAAAAATAGTAAAAAACGGTTTTTCCAAAAATTAAAAAAATATATCAGGGGGGGCAACACCCCTTATGACGTACGGGTATGAAACTCCATATTATCCTATTCCCAGACCGCTAGAATATACATGTAAAATTTCATAAAAATCTGTTCAGTCGTTCTCGAGTTATAAATGGTGTAACTAACACAACCTCGACTTTCTTTTATATATATAGATGTAAAATATTTAAATGGCTATTAAAAAATAACGGTCTGAGATAAAAAATTGAAAATTTAGGATTGTATGTATCTTTTGCTTCTACATCTCATAAAAATAGTAAAAAACGGTTTTTCCAAAAATTAAAAAAATATATCAAGGGGGGCAACACCCCTTATGACGTACGGGTATGAAACTCCATATTATCCTATTCCCAGACCGCTAGAATATACATGTAAAATTTCATAAAAATCTGTTCAGTCGTTCTCGAGTTATAAATGGTGTAACTAACACAACATCGACTTTCTTTTATATATATAGATGTAAAATATTTAAATGGCTATTAAAAAATAACGGTCTGAGATAAAAAATTGAAAATTTAGGATTGTATGTATCTTTTGCTTCTACATCTCATAAAAATAGTAAAAAACGGTTTTTCCAAAAATTAAAAAAATATATCAGGGGGGGCAACACCCCTTATGACGTACGGGTATGAAACTCCATATTATCCTATTCCCAGACCGCTAGAATATACATGTAAAATTTCATAAAAATCTGTTCAGTCGTTCTCGAGTTATAAATGGTGTAACTAACACAACCTCGACTTTCTTTTATATATATAGATGTAAAATATTTAAATGGCTATTAAAAAATACCGGTCTGAGATAAAAAATTGAAAATTTAGGATTGTATGTATCTTTTGCTTCTACATCTCATAAAAATAGTAAAAAACGGTTTTTCCAAAAATTAAAAAAATATATCAGATGGTGTAACTAACACAACCTCGACTTTCTTTTATATATATAGATGTAAAATATTTAAATGGCTATTAAAAAATAACGGTCTGAGATAAAAAATTGAAAATTTAGGATTGTATGTATCTTTTGCTTCTACATCTCATAAAAATAGTAAAAAACGGTTTTTCCAAAAATTAAAAAAATATATCAAGGGGGGCAACACCCCTTATGACGTACGGGTATGAAACTCCATATTATCCTATTCCCAGACCGTTAGAATATACATGTAAAATTTCATAAAAATCTGTTCAGTCGTTCTCGAGTTATAAATGGTGTAACTAACACAACATCGACTTTCTTTTATATATATAGATGTAAAATATTTAAATGGCTATTAAAAAATAACGGTCTGAGATAAAAAATTGAAAATTTAGGATTGTATGTATCTTTTGCTTCTACATCTCATAAAAATAGTAAAAAACGGTTTTTCCAAAAATTAAAAAAATATATCAGGGGGGGCAACACCCCTTATGACGTACGGGTATGAAACTCCATATTATCCTATTCCCAGACCGCTAGAATATACATGTAAAATTTCATAAAAATCTGTTCAGTCGTTCTCGAGTTATAAATGGTGTAACTAACACAACCTCGACTTTCTTTTATATATATAGATGTAAAATATTTAAATGGCTATTAAAAAATAACGGTCTGAGATAAAAAATTGAAAATTTAGGATTGTATGTATCTTTTGCTTCTACATCTCATAAAAATAGTAAAAAACGGTTTTTCCAAAAATTAAAAAAATATATCAGGGGGGGCAACACCCCTTATGACGTACGGGTATGAAACTCCATATTATCCTATTCCCAGACCGCTAGAATATACATGTAAAATTTCATAAAAATCTGTTCAGTCGTTCTCGAGTTATAAATGGTGTAACTAACACAACCTCGACTTTCTTTTATATATATAGATGTAAAATATTTAAATGGCTATTAAAAAATAACGGTCTGAGATAAAAAATTGAAAATTTAGGATTGTATGTATCTTTTGCTTCTACATCTCATAAAAATAGTAAAAAACGGTTTTTCCAAAAATTAAAAAAATATATCAAGGGGGGCAACACCCCTTATGACGTACGGGTATGAAACTCCATATTATCCTATTCCCAGACCGCTAGAATATACATGTAAAATTTCATAAAAATCTGTTCAGTCGTTCTCGAGTTATAAATGGTGTAACTAACACAACATCGACTTTCTTTTATATATATAGATGTAAAATATTTAAATGGCTATTAAAAAATAACGGTCTGAGATAAAAAATTGAAAATTTAGGATTGTATGTATCTTTTGCTTCTACATCTCATAAAAATAGTAAAAAACGGTTTTTCCAAAAATTAAAAAAATATATCAGGGGGGGCAACACCCCTTATGACGTACGGGTATGAAACTCCATATTATCCTATTCCCAGACCGCTAGAATATACATGTAAAATTTCATAAAAATCTGTTCAGTCGTTCTCGAGTTATAAATGGTGTAACTAACACAACCTCGACTTTCTTTTATATATATAGATGTAAAATATTTAAATGGCTATTAAAAAATACCGGTCTGAGATAAAAAATTGAAAATTTAGGATTGTATGTATCTTTTGCTTCTACATCTCATAAAAATAGTAAAAAACGGTTTTTCCAAAAATTAAAAAAATATATCAGATGGTGTAACTAACACAACCTCGACTTTCTTTTATATATATAGATGTAAAATATTTAAATGGCTATTAAAAAATAACGGTCTGAGATAAAAAATTGAAAATTTAGGATTGTATGTATCTTTTGCTTCTACATCTCATAAAAATAGTAAAAAACGGTTTTTCCAAAAATTAAAAAAATATATCAAGGGGGGCAACACCCCTTATGACGTACGGGTATGAAACTCCATATTATCCTATTCCCAGACCGTTAGAATATACATGTAAAATTTCATAAAAATCTGTTCAGTCGTTCTCGAGTTATAAATGGTGTAACTAACACAACATCGACTTTCTTTTATATATATAGATGTAAAATATTTAAATGGCTATTAAAAAATAACGGTCTGAGATAAAAAATTGAAAATTTAGGATTGTATGTATCTTTTGCTTCTACATCTCATAAAAATAGTAAAAAACGGTTTTTCCAAAAATTAAAAAAATATATCAGGGGGGGCAACACCCCTTATGACGTACGGGTATGAAACTCCATATTATCCTATTCCCAGACCGCTAGAATATACATGTAAAATTTCATAAAAATCTGTTCAGTCGTTCTCGAGTTATAAATGGTGTAACTAACACAACCTCGACTTTCTTTTATATATATAGATGTAAAATATTTAAATGGCTATTAAAAAATAACGGTCTGAGATAAAAAATTGAAAATTTAGGATTGTATGTATCTTTTGCTTCTACATCTCATAAAAATAGTAAAAAACGGTTTTTCCAAAAATTAAAAAAATATATCAGGGGGGGCAACACCCCTTATGACGTACGGGTATGAAACTCCATATTATCCTATTCCCAGACCGCTAGAATATACATGTAAAATTTCATAAAAATCTGTTCAGTCGTTCTCGAGTTATAAATGGTGTAACTAACACAACCTCGACTTTCTTTTATATATATAGATGTAAAATATTTAAATGGCTATTAAAAAATAACGGTCTGAGATAAAAAATTGAAAATTTAGGATTGTATGTATCTTTTGCTTCTACATCTCATAAAAATAGTAAAAAACGGTTTTTCCAAAAATTAAAAAAAATATATCAAGGGGGGCAACACCCCTTATGACGTACGGGTATGAAACTCCATATTATCCTATTCCCAGACCGCTAGAATATACATGTAAAATTTCATAAAAATCTGTTCAGTCGTTCTCGAGTTATAAATGGTGTAACTAACACAACATCGACTTTCTTTTATATATATAGATGTAAAATATTTAAATGGCTATTAAAAAATAACGGTCTGAGATAAAAAATTGAAAATTTAGGATTGTATGTATCTTTTGCTTCTACATCTCATAAAAATAGTAAAAAACGGTTTTTCCAAAAATTAAAAAAATATATCAGGGGGGGCAACACCCCTTATGACGTACGGGTATGAAACTCCATATTATCCTATTCCCAGACCGCTAGAATATACATGTAAAATTTCATAAAAATCTGTTCAGTCGTTCTCGAGTTATAAATGGTGTAACTAACACAACCTCGACTTTCTTTTATATATATAGATGTAAAATATTTAAATGGCTATTAAAAAATACCGGTCTGAGATAAAAAATTGAAAATTTAGGATTGTATGTATCTTTTGCTTCTACATCTCATAAAAATAGTAAAAAACGGTTTTTCCAAAAATTAAAAAAATATATCAGATGGTGTAACTAACACAACCTCGACTTTCTTTTATATATATAGATGTAAAATATTTAAATGGCTATTAAAAAATAACGGTCTGAGATAAAAAATTGAAAATTTAGGATTGTATGTATCTTTTGCTTCTACATCTCATAAAAATAGTAAAAAACGGTTTTTCCAAAAATTAAAAAAATATATCAAGGGGGGCAACACCCCTTATGACGTACGGGTATGAAACTCCATATTATCCTATTCCCAGACCGTTAGAATATACATGTAAAATTTCATAAAAATCTGTTCAGTCGTTCTCGAGTTATAAATGGTGTAACTAACACAACATCGACTTTCTTTTATATATATATAGATGTAAAATATTTAAATGGCTATTAAAAAATAACGGTCTGAGATAAAAAATTGAAAATTTAGGATTGTATGTATCTTTTGCTTCTACATCTCATAAAAATAGTAAAAAACGGTTTTTCCAAAAATTAAAAAAATATATCAGGGGGGGCAACACCCCTTATGACGTACGGGTATGAAACTCCATATTATCCTATTCCCAGACCGCTAGAATATACATGTAAAATTTCATAAAAATCTGTTCAGTCGTTCTCGAGTTATAAATGGTGTAACTAACACAACCTCGACTTTCTTTTATATATATAGATGTAAAATATTTAAATGGCTATTAAAAAATAACGGTCTGAGATAAAAAATTGAAAATTTAGGATTGTATGTATCTTTTGCTTCTACATCTCATAAAAATAGTAAAAAACGGTTTTTCCAAAAATTAAAAAAATATATCAGGGGGGGCAACACCCCTTATGACGTACGGGTATGAAACTCCATATTATCCTATTCCCAGACCGCTAGAATATACATGTAAAATTTCATAAAAATCTGTTCAGTCGTTCTCGAGTTATAAATGGTGTAACTAACACAACCTCGACTTTCTTTTATATATATAGATGTAAAATATTTAAATGGCTATTAAAAAATAACGGTCTGAGATAAAAAATTGAAAATTTAGGATTGTATGTATCTTTTGCTTCTACATCTCATAAAAATAGTAAAAAACGGTTTTTCCAAAAATTAAAAAAATATATCAGGGGGGGCAACACCCCTTATGACGTACGGGTATGAAACTCCATATTATCCTATTCCCAGACCGCTAGAATATACATGTAAAATTTCATAAAAATCTGTTCAGTCGTTCTCGAGTTATAAATGGTGTAACTAACACAACCTCGACTTTCTTTTATATATATAGATGTAAAATATTTAAATGGCTATTAAAAAATAACGGTCTGAGATAAAAAATTGAAAATTTAGGATTGTATGTATCTTTTGCTTCTACATCTCATAAAAATAGTAAAAAACGGTTTTTCCAAAAATTAAAAAAATATATCAAGGGGGGCAACACCCCTTATGACGTACGGGTATGAAACTCCATATTATCCTATTCCCAGACCGCTAGAATATACATGTAAAATTTCATAAAAATCTGTTCAGTCGTTCTCGAGTTATAAATGGTGTAACTAACACAACATCGACTTTCTTTTATATATATAGATGTAAAATATTTAAATGGCTATTAAAAAATAACGGTCTGAGATAAAAAATTGAAAATTTAGGATTGTATGTATCTTTTGCTTCTACATCTCATAAAAATAGTAAAAAACGGTTTTTCCAAAAATTAAAAAAATATATCAGGGGGGGCAACACCCCTTATGACGTACGGGTATGAAACTCCATATTATCCTATTCCCAGACCGCTAGAATATACATGTAAAATTTCATAAAAATCTGTTCAGTCGTTCTCGAGTTATAAATGGTGTAACTAACACAACCTCGACTTTCTTTTATATATATAGATGTAAAATATTTAAATGGCTATTAAAAAATACCGGTCTGAGATAAAAAATTGAAAATTTAGGATTGTATGTATCTTTTGCTTCTACATCTCATAAAAATAGTAAAAAACGGTTTTTCCAAAAATTAAAAAAATATATCAGATGGTGTAACTAACACAACCTCGACTTTCTTTTATATATATAGATGTAAAATATTTAAATGGCTATTAAAAAATAACGGTCTGAGATAAAAAATTGAAAATTTAGGATTGTATGTATCTTTTGCTTCTACATCTCATAAAAATAGTAAAAAACGGTTTTTCCAAAAATTAAAAAAATATATCAAGGGGGGCAACACCCCTTATGACGTACGGGTATGAAACTCCATATTATCCTATTCCCAGACCGTTAGAATATACATGTAAAATTTCATAAAAATCTGTTCAGTCGTTCTCGAGTTATAAATGGTGTAACTAACACAACATCGACTTTCTTTTATATATATAGATGTAAAATATTTAAATGGCTATTAAAAAATAACGGTCTGAGATAAAAAATTGAAAATTTAGGATTGTATGTATCTTTTGCTTCTACATCTCATAAAAATAGTAAAAAACGGTTTTTCCAAAAATTAAAAAAATATATCAGGGGGGGCAACACCCCTTATGACGTACGGGTATGAAACTCCATATTATCCTATTCCCAGACCGCTAGAATATACATGTAAAATTTCATAAAAATCTGTTCAGTCGTTCTCGAGTTATAAATGGTGTAACTAACACAACCTCGACTTTCTTTTATATATATAGATGTAAAATATTTAAATGGCTATTAAAAAATAACGGTCTGAGATAAAAAATTGAAAATTTAGGATTGTATGTATCTTTTGCTTCTACATCTCATAAAAATAGTAAAAAACGGTTTTTCCAAAAATTAAAAAAATATATCAGGGGGGGCAACACCCCTTATGACGTACGGGTATGAAACTCCATATTATCCTATTCCCAGACCGCTAGAATATACATGTAAAATTTCATAAAAATCTGTTCAGTCGTTCTCGAGTTATAAATGGTGTAACTAACACAACCTCGACTTTCTTTTATATATATAGATGTAAAATATTTAAATGGCTATTAAAAAATAACGGTCTGAGATAAAAAATTGAAAATTTAGGATTGTATGTATCTTTTGCTTCTACATCTCATAAAAATAGTAAAAAACGGTTTTTCCAAAAATTAAAAAAATATATCAAGGGGGGCAACACCCCTTATGACGTACGGGTATGAAACTCCATATTATCCTATTCCCAGACCGCTAGAATATACATGTAAAATTTCATAAAAATCTGTTCAGTCGTTCTCGAGTTATAAATGGTGTAACTAACACAACATCGACTTTCTTTTATATATATAGATATGTATTCTTTTCTTAACTTCTTCGCTGACATTGTTATCTGCGGTAATGTAATATATACAGTGAGGGGCAAAATTATGGAATAAATTCATTTTTTTCGAGAATGGGTGATTTAGGAGACAAATCCCGAAACAGGTCGATTTACAATAATTATGATTTATTGGCATACATATCATATTCGTGACGTTATCCATTTTTTTTAATGAGAATAGGGGTCGTGTGCTAGCTTGTTTGAAATATAAGATATTCAATTCTGTATTCAGTAATATAAACATTAACATATTTATTTATACATGTTGGTCAAAAAATATTTAATTTTTTAATTGTGTAGGTATGTAATTTGTTTATTACAAAATACATTTTACTGATGATAGAAAACAGAAAAAATGTATATTTGTCTAATTAAATTTTTTTCTTTTTATCTTATTCTTCTTATTACTAAAAATTTTTCTTTACAAGTTAAAGCTATCAATCGTATGAATTTAAGGCGATGTCACTTTTGCAGACTGACAGATTAATTTTCATGGCATAACTTGACCTTTAGAGAACAAGATTCCAAATCAAGTGGTATCCACTAACAAAAAAGTGTTTTTACTGAAAAAAGTGGAATAATAGTGGTGTTCCTTGGACATTTTTGATGTGTGTAGGTACATACAATATACCAGTCAAGCCAGCATAAGATTCATAAATACTAATAAGTACTTACAAATATACTCAACCAAACTTACATGGAATCACTATGTATTTGAAACCTGCAGCTTTTGGAAGCTTCTTCTTCTTCTTCCTCTTTATAAGCAATTCTGCTTGTTCATTGGCGGATTGATATCTCTATGGAAGGTTGTCGCTCCATCTTTTGCGCGGTCGGCCGATACTTCTTCTGCCGATTGGTGATTTATCTCGTGCTATTTTGACCACACGTGTCTCCCCCATTTTGGTTATATGGTTGTTCCATTCTTTTTTTCTATTTAGTGTCCATTCCTTTATATACTGTACGTTATATTGTCTTCTAATATCTTCGCTCTTTCGATCTCTCAGTGTACTTCCTGTAATTCTTCTCAGTACTCTCCGCCGTTTCCAGTAGTCTTTGTGTTGTGGCTGTATCGAGTCTTGTTTCTGATGTATATGCCATTATTGGTCTTACACTGGCTTTATAAATTCTTGACTTAATCTCAGTGTTAATATGTCGGTTTCGCCGTATAATGTTATTAAGGTGATACAGTAGCGATCAACAGGTAGCCAAAACGCGTTCCAAGATTGCGGCTGTAATTTTGAATATTTTTTCGAGATATTTGGCACACGTATTCGTAATATAATAAAGAATGGCGGTACAGAGCCCAATTTGAAAAATATATTAAAATGTAAAAATTACTCTGTAATTAAATACAATATTAAAAAAACGAGCCTGTACCGCCATTAAGAAGAACAAAAAAATACACTTTCTTCAAATAAACTTTTTTATCCGATGCCTAGATTTTGTGTAATTTTGGAACTACTAATGAAATAAAAAATTTTAGTAGTTCCAAAATGACACAAAATCTAGGCATCGGATAAAAAAGTTTATTTGAAGAAAGCGTATTTTTTTGTTCTTCTTAATGGCGGTACAGGCTCGTTTTTTTAATATTGTATTTAATTACAGAGTAATTTCCACAATATATTTAATATATTTTTCAAATTGGGCTCTGTACCGCCATTCTTTATTATATTACGAATACTTGTGCCAAATATCTCGAAAAAATATTCAAAATTACAGCCGCAATCTTGGAACGCGTTTTCGCTACCTGTTGATCGCTACTGTTTCCTCTTAAGGCATCCTGTCAATCTATTTGCTTTTTGTACTTGTTTTCTCAGTTCTTTGTCTAGGTCTCCGTAACTTGACAATGTAATTCCAAGGTAATTTACTTCCATTACTTGTTCAATACTGATACCATCAATTTCTATTTTGCATCTGATTGGTTCTTTACTGATTACTATTGTTTTGGTTTTCTGAGATGAAATTGTCATATTGAATTATTTTGCTCTTATATTAAATCTGTGAACTAATTTTTGCAGACTATCTTCATCTTGGGCTATCAATATTGCGTCGTCTGCGTAGCAGAGTATTTTTACTTCTTTGTTTCCCATTGTAAATCCTCTTCCTTTGTTGACGTTTTTGATTCCTTTTGATGTTGACGTTGACATCCATGATTAAATTGAAAAGCATAGGACTCAATGAGTCTCCCTGTCTTATTCCGCTGCCTATATCTATAGGTTCTGTAAGTTGTCCATCTATTCTAACTTTCATTTTGTTGTTTTGATAGATGTTCTCAATAGTTTTTTAACTTTTGTTTAATAGCTTTTGGAAGCTATAGGTATAAATATTTTAGTTGAAATACGAGACCCCGAGTTAACCAGGTAGCACAAGATTGATCACGTAAATTGGTGTCTTCAACACCAAAACTGGAAAATTGGAAATTGGAAAAGTGTGGTATTTTCAACTGAAAGTAGGATGTGTAAAATCAGATGAGTAACGAATTCGTGTACCTAGAGGGTGAGGAAGACAAGCAAGAACGGAAACTGACAGATTTGTTCGTAAATATAAAAGAGAAAGGGTCATGCTCTGGGGAGGAATTATGATCAGTAAAAATCGTTCAATTTTCATCCAACTACCTTTAAGAGCTCGCGGGTATGTTAATTTGATGCTATGACCTGTAGTTAGGTTCCTGAGAGATGCGATGGAAGATAATTTAACTTAGCATTAATTATCTTAAAAATCGCTGGACGGAAGGGCCGCCCGAGAACTTTATCGTACCGATCTATTATCGTTATCGTACTAGATACTGGCATTCTATAAAAATAACAAAGTTACTCGTTATTTTGATATTTTAGAAACACCTTGTATACCTGAAAATATTTTATGGTTCTACGCATCATTAATTCCTGCATTTGAGAAAATGTTCGATGCCATATTTCGGGGACACACTATAGATTATTGCATAAATCAATAGAATATTAGTCATACTTTCATTTCAAATTAGTTCATTTTTCTGAAAAATTAATAGTTTACAATATTTGCATTTTACTGCATGGCTTTTAATAAAATTTTGGAAGTAGCCCAATCTCCTAATTCAAAGTCTATCCTATATACTATATACTATATACTATGGCGCTTTTATCATGGGGGCGGTTCCCACCACTTCTCGTGGATAGAACATTTTTATTTTCGAATTGCATGGAGCAAAAGGAAGAATTTTAAGAAAATTTAAAAATGCGCTCTATAATTTGTTCTTATTTTTTTCAAAAACCTTTCATTTTAAACCCGTCCAAGTTTTTGAAAGTAGACATAACACTATATTAAGAGGTATTGCAAAAGAAAAACAATGCATTTAAATTCTGGTGGATGAGAGGTTAAATGTATGTACTTTTCATTTTTCCTTAAAGTACATTATTCATATATTTTTTTTACCATATCTCGCTTAGTTTGAATGTAACCGACATTTAACGGTGCTCGTTTTAAAGGCCTTTTCAAACACTACAAAAGCATGAGCACTTTGAGCATGCACCAAAAAACAAACTCTTTTTACCTACCATATCTCTTTTTTTATTATAGAAAATTTACGAAGGAACGAATCTCTTTGTTATTTATAATCTAAAAAAAATTTTATATAGTGCTTTTAGTTTGATGCATAGTTTTTAAGGTATTCACAAAAAAACCGTCCGAAAACGTGTCATTTTTAAATGAAAATGGCCAATTTTCAACTACGCATAACTCAAAAAGTATTGAGTTCTCAAAAAAAAGTATAGATCAATTTTTACTTAAAAATAGGTTCTCTAGCCACTTCCATGCTTATTTTGACCAACAAATTTTCCCCCCCTTGAAGGGGTGGGAATTGCCCCAAGATAAAAGCTCCATAGTATATAGGGTAGATTTTGTTTCTTGAGCTATTCCCTACTTACTGTGAAAATATCAAGTACATCGATGTAGTAGGATGGAATTCGGAGCCAAATACTCTCATTGACTGCCCTATAATAATGCTCTGCTATGATCGCGTGAGAGAGGACACATACAAGATTCTAGCAAAATTTCTATTTTCTGTAACTTTTCGAGTTTTTGAGTTACAGCAAAGAGTTTTATATCATTACAAAGGTAATTTTGCATTCTTTCAAAATATGTAAAAATATACAGGGCGTATCTAAAGGATTAAGATTTTTTTTTCATTTCCGGTTCAACCGGAAGCCATATTGTGGGTAAAATTTATTGTTATAATAGACAATAAAGTATTATATATGTCTGCCAAATTTCAAATTTTAGTTTCTATTACAGAAGAAGTTACGAATATTTTTTTATAAAAAATTCATAACTCCCCTCCTATGAGGAGTTAAGAAATCTGACTAATGTTATTCAATTTACCGATAGGATATCAAAAATATATCAAAAAATAAATAAATTCCTTGGAGCCATTTTTGAGAAAATCTAGTTCAAAGTTATGTCAAATTTTGACCCCTTAAATATAGACAACCCATAACTTTTTCTGAAAAACGATAATATTCTTGTTACAGCCCCATCTTTAGGCTATATAAATATTTTTTCAAATTAAATTTATCTTAAACAAGTTTTTAGATTGGTAGGGAAATGTGTCGGGTGGGCGGTCAGCCATGCTGGCCGCCATTTTGGATTTGGAAATGTCAAATTCCGTATTTCTATTTACCTATCGATGAGATAACTTTGAGTTAAATTTCATTCGTTTCGGTCAAAATTTGCAAAAATGGGCCCCAAATAACCCACCTATTTCGGCCCCTCTTTGAGAGATTTTTTTCAAAAGCTTAGTTTCTCGACAAAATTTTCTTAAACTTACTCATACCGAATTTCATCGAAATCGGTCCAGTAGTTTTTGCTGGGCCGCCGTGGCGACATACGTACGTACGTACGTACATACTTCCGACATGTTTTTTTATTTGCTTTTTAGACTCAGGGGGAGTCAAAACGTCGAAAAAAAGTGAAATCTGAAAATGTTTTTTTTTTTGCACGATCCTATAACTTTATCTATTATACTCATACTACTTACGTATGTAGTACGATAAAGTAATATACTCATACTACGTATGTAGTACGATAAAGTAATAATAAAAAATATAAGATGATTCGATATAAGTTTGGATGAGTGTATGTATCATGACAAAAACTTAATGTTAGGCATTTTCATTGATTTACAGTATTTATTCCATTTACATGATAAACGAAGATAGTTTAAAACCTCTTTATCGAAACATTTTACATACATTAACTTTCTTTCTTTCAAAATTCCTGCCAAATCGCTTATCTAAAATATTTCTTCTGAAAGCACTCTTGAAGAAGCTTTTATTTTAAATTGGTTTGTCTTCTGCGAAAATTAAGGTTTTATCAATGATTCGCAACAAATTGCGTACTTAACACCTGTCATTATGATTCGACATTTTTATGGTCAGTATTTTTTACGATAAATATTTTAACATTATTTAAGGTTGTTCGTAGGGCATCAGGGCATCCAATTAAGTAATAATCTTTGTTTTTTCGAAAATAGGACTTATGTTGCGTTAGGGTTTCTATGAGTTCTGTGTGTTTTACTAGAAACATTGACATTCTCCGTTTCGGTTTTAGAGATCAAATATCTGATGGCTGGACTATGTATTTATTATTATAGTAGGGGAGCCCAAGCGGGGGTTTTTGCAGTTACTCGAGCGCGTCAGATTATCATATGGGGAGAAACCTGGTGCCCTGCAGATGTACCTCTACCATATATTGGCTGTTAACACAGGGGAGTTCGTTAAGAACGGCCCGAAAAAAAAATCTATCCTTAAAAATACTTCCAAATTGTCAGATTAAGATAAGGTAAGTTAAGGACATGCAAAACAGTGTATATTTCAAAAATCTGACGATTTGAAATGGGCGAGTTAAAAAGTTTCACAAAAAAGCGAGTAATTCGCGAAAGGAACGTTAGATCGAAAAACTAAAAAATACATGTTCAATATTTTTCAAAAATCTATCGAATGATATCAAATATGACCCCCACGGAGAAGGGTGGGGAGTAAATTTAAAATTTTAAATACAAATCCCGCGATATTTCGCAAAATAAACATTAGATCGCTAAACTGCAAAAAACACTTCATCAATAATTTTGAAAAATCTATCGAATGGTATCAAACACGACCCCCCACGGAGTTGGGGTGGGGGGTAACTTTAAAATGTTAAATAGGAGCCCCAAATTTTTATTCCAGATTTGGATTCTTTACGTAAAAATAAGCAACTTTTATTGGGAACATTTTTTCAAATTATGGATAGATGGCGCTATAATCGGAAAAAACGATTGTTGGAAATGGAAAATTAAATTAAAAAATGGCAAGCGCCCACTAAAATGAAAAACTTTACTTAACTTTTTTTGTTTTTAGGACCTACCCTTCACAACCCAATAGGTCCCCAAAGCGCTCGAGTGACTGCACATTTAGCATACTTCGCTCCCCTACTATTATTAAAATTCACGGTAAATATTTAAATTAGATAACTTCTTACAATGAATTTTTGCGAATAATCGCTTGACTAAAATCCCTCATAGTCATTTGATGCATAATAGAAGTAATGAAATAGCAGGTAAGCATGAATACTTCTTGAATGCATTCCACAATTTCACAGGTGTTAGAAATATTGATTAGTTTCATTAGACAAAAGAAAATACCTTTAGCAACGGCACACGATGGATTTCACAGAAGAAGAAGTGCCTCCAGTTACGCTCTTAATAATAACATAGCGTTTTAAATGATACGTTGTACCTTATGAGAACTTATAGATGAGAAATAATCATCGTAGGGGAACTGAAAGAAGCGTTAGACGATGAAGTAACGGTGGTCGGAACAGATGCTATTCTTTATGGAATTAAAAACGATTTTTGATCGCATAGTCAACACGTACCGAATTAATATATTCAAGATCAAGACACGTCTCAAACAAATTCTTAATATAGGTCAGTAAAGAAACAGTAACAGTAAAGAAAAACAGCTGACAAAAATCTTATACTGGTTTTTTAAAGGTTATAAAAGGTAAGTATATAAAAGATGATGACAAAATTTTGAAGACATAAGTACAGCTGAATTGGCTTTGTTTTTTTTTAACCATTAAAAGTGAAAACAATTTTTTTGCCTATAAAATGTTTCTTTTACATTTCAGAGATAGTCCAGAGAAATAAGATTTTTCTTGTGACACATCCCCTTCCAGGCAGAAACCAAATTTTTTGAGTAGTATGGACATCTATAATAATAACCTATATGTTTCCTGCAGCCGATATTGATGATATACATAGTTATAAACAAATGAAGATCAAAAAACGGTAAATTTTTGCTTTTTTCGTCTATTACCAAAAAGTTAAGCATTTTAAACAAATTTGAGAGTAAGAAACTCATAAACCGTATAAAAAACTTCAATATGGCGTGCTGAATATGTCTATCTTTATTGGTTGCTTAGAAAATTGCAAAATAAATCAAAAATTTTAAGTTTTTATAAATATTCATAACTTATGTAAAAATTAACTTAGAACCTTCTTATTACACGGAATGCTGAGGCTTCTAGTGCTTAAGTACCTGTACACTTTAGAAGACCAAAAATAATCATTTTTTTCAAGAATTTTTTGAAGTTATACTTCTTTACGGGCGTAATGACGGTGAAATTTTATATGGGAAAACCTAGCGACCGGGCGCATGCGCATTATAACTTTGTTCTGATTGGATGTTCAAATGACATGACAAAAATTATCCAATATGGCAGCTGTGGCACAGCTGTGGGACTGTGCATGGTTTGGTTATAATGTATGCTTGTTGCGTTTTAAAATTTGTAGGAAGAGAAACAACAAACAAAAAGTTAGTTAATGGTTATACTGCCTTTTTAAATAGTTTTCATATTATATTTTTGGACTTATTTACATAGAAGAGATGATTGTTGCATGCTCATCAAACTGTGCCTAGTATGAGTGCCGCAGATCTCGCTTATTCAAAGCTAAAGAATCTTTCACTGGTAAGTGTTTTACAAATAGTTGATCAAATTTTGTTATGATATTTGAACATAGCCACTTTGCACGACGCAAGTGATTGCGAAATTTATTAGTCGTTATACGGGCTCCGTAACCTACCTTGAACCTACCAAAATACATAAGTAGTATGTAATACTTTTATTTACATAATTTGATTACCATCAAAATTTCTATCAATATTCACCTAATATATTGTCTTCTTACTCTATGTTTTGTTGTATTTTTTCAATTCTAAATCATTTCAATTCAAAATCAAAATAATTTGATTTACATAAGTTAAAAATGTCAAAAGGTTAATCTGTTTAGTTAGACGATCTTCGCACATAATGACAAGCTGTCTCTGTGGCGCAGTTTTAATGCGGGTGAATCCCAATACAACGCAAATACCAGCCGCGTGGTAAGTTGGTTCGAATCCCAATAGAAACTTTTATTTTTTTTATTTTTTTTACACATTTTATGATTGTAAGTATATTTATTATATAATTTTATTTTCAGAAAATACGTATTTAGTTAAAAAATTTTCCGACAATTAATGTTCAGAAATCATTTGTGGCATTTTTAATGTGTTATTTGGCACTGTTTTAATAAAAATGTTTGAGAAGTAGTAAGTATAAATTAATTTAATATTTAAATAAAATATAAATAAAAAGTATATTAATTTCGTTTATAATCATATATTCATATAATAGAAGTATAACTTCTTACGTGCGTACAAAGTACACACACATTCTTTTTTTTTCTCTGAACGTTTATTAAAAATGAACATAAAACTTTTTACATATTAATGTGTAACTCTTATAAAATACAAAAAATATATCCTTTTTCATTTATGCACGTAAACTAATATTGTAGAGGGCGCAAAATTCGAGGCCTCGAAAAATGATGGCGGACACTTAATCTCAGGATTGGGATATCTGTAACAAAAAAATCGTACTGCATTTGAAAAAGGAAGATTTCTTACGTGACAATTTACCACAATTTGATCAAAGAATAAAAAATAAATATTTTTTAAACATGAAACACTGAAGAGAAACGAGCGATTTTTTCACAAAAATTTTACAAATTTCCGTAAAATCTTTTTTTTGCGGAATTTTTCACTAACGGTGGTAAATTGTCACGTAAGAAACCTTCCTTTTTCAAATGCCGTACGACTTTTTTGTTTCAGAGATCCCAATCGTGAGATTAACTGTCCGCCATCGAAACTACTTTTTTTCGAGGCCTTGAATTTGGCGCCCTCTACTATATTAGTGTACGTGCATAAATGAAAAAGATTTATTTTTCGTATTCTCAAAGAGTTAGATATTAATATGTAAAACGTTTTATGTTCATTTTTAATAAAGGTTCTGAGAAAAAAAATCTTGAAAAAAATGATTATTTTTGGTCTTCTAAACTGTACTAGTACCATCATACCCTAAATTTCAAAGCAAATGGTAAAATAGTTTAAAAGATATTAAATTATTTATTCCAAATTAATTTTTTTGCAACACTATAAGTCAGAAAATTATGAGGTTACAGTAATACTTCGGACAGTTTATGAAAGAAGAACATTTATACTATTAACTTATTAAAAAAATGACAAAAAGTAATTTTAAACAGTGTAAAATTATTTTGCAAAAACATGTCGATTTCTTGCTTACTTATAAACAATTAGAATAACTTTTTAACCGTTACCCGTAGAAAAATTATTTTTTCATATTTAGAAAGACTGAATTTTTATAAACATTTAGAAAGAAAAACAATTATCCTAGGACAATTAGGGACGAAGTTAGCCCCTCCTTTTTTTAATTGACATGTTCTTGCAAAATAATTTTGCAATATTTAGAATTATTTTTTGTCATTTTTTTTAATTAAATTAATAGTGTAAATCTTCTTCTCTCATAAACTATCCAAAGTATTACTGTAACTTCATCATTTTCTGACTTATAGTGTTATAGTGTTGCAAAAAAAATGAATTTGGGATAAACAAATTAAATAACTTTTAAACTATTTTACCAATTACTTTGAAATTTAGGATATGATTTAAGCACCAGAAGTCTCAGCATTTTGTGTAATAAGAAGGTTCTAAGTTAATTTTTACATAAGTTATGAATATTTATAAGAACTCAAAATTTATGATTTATTTTGCAATTTTCTAAGCAACCAATAGGGATAGACTTATTCAGCGAACGCCATATTGAAGTTTTTTTATACGATTTATGAGTTTCTTACTTTCAAATTTGTTTAAAATGCTTAACTTTTTAGTAACAGACGAAAAAAGCGAAAATTTACCGTTTTTTATCTTCATTTGAGTATAACTATGTACAGTAGGAAAAATGAAAGAATACCCATGAACGAACATATAAAACACGCTGTATTTTCCTGTCACCGTGTCACACAAGAAATTGGCCATCGCAATTACATGTAATAATTATTATTACATGTACTTGCGCTGAGCAATTTTCTTTGTGACACGTCACCGAGAAAATTGCTCAGCGCAAGTACATGTAATAATAATTATTACATGTACTTGCGCTGGCCAATTTCTTGTGTGACACGGTGACAGGAAAATACAGCGTGTTTTATATGTTCGTTCATGGGTATTCTTTCATTTTTCCGACTGTATATCATCATAATCGGCTGCAGGAAACATATAAACATATACTACTCAATAAATTTGGTTTCGGCCTGGAGGGGGTAGTGTCACCAACAGGATAATTTTTTTCCATATTTCTCTGAACTAAGAATAAAAGTTGTAGATCCTTAAAGTTCTTACATTTTGGAATTTCTAAACTCAAATACATAAAAGTCAGTCAGTCAAATGCTTTTCGATAATCTATAAAACATGCCTAGGTATTTTTTTAGCTACAACTCCATACAGAAGGACAGAGAATAAGTAGCATCTCAATAAACTAACGCTTGTTTCACACACTAAGAATTTTGACCGTGCGATGGTTGAAATCTTCATAGTGGCTCGAGTAATCATATGGAATCTTTCTTCCTTCACCGCTATTTCTATTTCCAGTTTCGCATTGCATAATACTGCTCTTATTAAAAGAGCTTCTGGTCATCTCAATTCATCGTTTTATTTCAAGACTGCGGTCCCATTGTTCGTTTAGCTTACATTCCAAGTAATTGTATCTGAGTGCTTTCTCTAAACCTTTTCCTTTACTTCAATCCTGTTCTTACTGACAATCATAATTTTTTTAAAAATGTATACCATTTTTATTCAGTTGCAATGCGAAGGTAAAACAATCTTACTTTTCAATTAGAATACGGAGTGCAATCCAGCTCTCTAAATCGCGATTTTCGATTCTTATTGGAATCTCATCGGAGAGAGCGCAGGCTTGTTCTCCATATCCTAACTGACCAGCACCGAGAGCTTTTCCCACACATTGCAACTGAAACAAATAGGGTAGGTGACTAGCGTCATCTGGCAATTGAAAGATGAATTTTTTCAATCCTAAAAGCAACATTAATAATATTGAAAATATTAAAAATATTACTAAAAGATTTTTAAATTGAAAAACTTATTGGTACACTTTCCTGGTGACACCTCCAAGGCTTCTACAATTTGCAAGCCAAATGGATGCTGCAGTGAAGACAAAGGGAAGGAATTCTACACTATGCAATTCACATCCCCGTCTGCACCTAGTTACTCTACGGAGTAATACGACTATAAAATAAAAATGTATACCATTTTTATTCAGTTGCAATGCGAAGGCAAAACAATCTTACTTTTCAATTAGAATGCGGAGTGCAATCCAGCTCTCTGAATCGCGATTTTCGATTGTGCTGGTCAGTTAGGATATGGAGAACAAGCCTGCGCTCTCTCCGATGAGATTCCAATAAGAATCGAAAATCGCGATTCAGAGAGCTGGATTGCACTCCGTATTCTAATTGAAAAGTAAGATTGTTTTGCCTTCGCATTGCAACTGATTAAAAATGGTATACATTTTTATTTTATAGTCGTATTAGTGCATTTTCCGTTGGAACTTTACCAAGCTGCAGACGGGGATGTGAATTGCATAGTGTAGAATTCCTTCCCTTTGTCTTCACCTTGGAGGTGTCACCAGGAAAGTGTACCAGTAAGTTTTTCAATTTAAAAATCTTTTAGTAATATTTTTTTTAATATTTTCAATATTATTAATGTTGCTTTTAGGATTGAAAAACTTCATCTTTTATTTTTTTTTGTGTTCAGAGCCATTCTATACCTCTCGCAGTACTGTGTACTGCGATCAACCAAAATTTGCTTCTTTGCTGTCCATAAGGAGTATTGTATCGTCGGCATATCTGAGATTATACACTAGAATTCCGTTAATCGATATGCCTTCATTGAGGTCTTCTAGTGCCTCTTCAAACATCTCTTCTGACCATATATTAAAAAATAGAGGGGATAGCACCTATCCTTGTCGTACTCATCTTATTATAGCTATCTCTTTAGATTTTTGTTGGTCTACTCGTAGTATGGCTTTCTGCTTTCTGATATCGGTGTAAATTTTTAATGATTGTACATTCTCATCATATATTTTTGTGTTCTTTGCAAGTATTCTGTGCTATATTTTGTCGAAGGCTTTCTGAAAGTCAACTAGATATATGAATTCGTCGTTTATCTTTACTAAATTATATTTTAGCGGAAAATATATAAATATAAAAGCGTTAGCCCATATTCTATGAATGCCTTTTAATGTATCTATTTGAGCGAGTGAATATTTTCGCGTATTGGCTATTAGTTTTTCATCGATTTTATTTTCAAATACCTCAGCGATTTCCTCACATAATATAACGTAACTTAAATATGTTCATATACCTATATATAATGCAATTTAAGTAGGTATCTTGGAATACTAAGCGACATTATGGATTTAAGCGTGAAGATCAGTTATGCACCTGCGACGAAGAAATATTTTATTGAAGAATTTGTAATGAATTCTATATGCACCGTTTTTTGTGACACAGTGCTTGATAATTTAAATTTATAAACTAACTATGGAGAAGATTAAAGACCTATTTATTTGATCCTTTGAAGTGCTGTGAATGTTAGGTATTTGAATTCATGTGAAAAGTTGAGAGTAAGTATATAATTTCCGTAATAGTTCAGTTTTCAGAGACGAAAATGCCACTAAATCTCATATAAACTAGCTGAATTTTTCTGAGACTGTCATTATTGCATAACTAGGTACGTTTTTCGAAACTACACAACTTCAGCTACAAATTTCACCCAATGCCGTCTTGATGTACCTAAGCATTTCGTTTGACGTGAGAGCGTTTATAATGTAAAAGTTTAAATTCGGCGTTTTATAGGCATAATTCAAATTACTCACATTTATTGCCAAAACTGAAAATTTAACTTGATATTATCGACTTTGAAGTAGGGATGGAGCTTATTGACAAAACACAGGTTTTCGGTTATACCGGTTTTTCTTACTTACGGTTTAATCTGGCGGTTATAACCGGTCACTCTATTTTTTGATACCCCTTTCGAATCGATATCAATATTATCAATAATATTGATATCGACACTATTGAAAGAATATATACAAATAATAATAATAATAATAAGACGTTTATTGTTCCAAAAAAAAATATATAAATTTACAAAAAAAAACATAGATTTGAAATGTGGTAGGAACAATGCGTTTTGATATCAGCATCTGTACTTTACCAGAAAATACAGGGCTGTTGAACGCCAACTATCTAAATAAAAAAATTGTTACATTATAATAATAATTAACCTAATAACTTAACCTAACCAAAAAGAAAAAAAAATCTAATTCTAAATTCACATAGAAGGAAGAAGAAGAAAAAAAGGAAAGGAAAAGTACAAG
Source organism: Diabrotica virgifera virgifera (assembly GCF_917563875.1). Lineage (NCBI taxonomy): Eukaryota > Metazoa > Arthropoda > Insecta > Coleoptera > Chrysomelidae > Diabrotica > Diabrotica virgifera. The sequence goes on along the minus strand of NC_065447.1, from coordinate 263,637,360 downwards.
AAAAGAAAAGATGAGAAAAAGAAAAATAAACGAGAAGAAGAAAGAAAAGAGCTGTTTACACATTTTTTACTGATAATTTAACAGTAGAGCTTTAATTTTCTTTTTGAAAGTAATAGGAGATAAATTACAATTAAAAATTTTATATTTATTAATAAGTGATGGAGCGATATAAGAAAATATTTTCTTAAAGATTTGCTTATTATGCTGGGGAGTTCTAAGTAAGGTTGTAGGTCTCAAGTTTCTTCGGTGCATTTCATTACTGAAGTTTAATTTATTGTACAGATACTTGGGTGTTTTTGTTTTAATGATCTTGTATGTAAAGTTTAGCGAGTGCAAAGTTCGCCTGTTAAACATGTTTAACCAGCCAAGATCAAGAAGTTTGTGAGAAACCCTCTGACGTCTGCGTATTCCAAAAATATATCTAAGACAAGAATTTTGTACCTTTTGTACCCTTTTTTTATTAACAACACTTAAAAATGGTCCATATATATGATCATAGTGATTAAAATGAGAAAGAATCAACGATTCACAAAGCATTGCCTTTGTTTTAATATTAAGAAAATGCCTGTGGGGGTATAAAGCCTTTAACATGGAGTAAGCTTTTTTAAACACAAATTAATGTGATTGTTAAAATTTAATTTAGTGTCCATAGTAAGTCCTAAATTTTTGGCAGATGCTTGAAAAATAATAGTGTTGTTATCTATACAAGGTACAATATTCGTTGACACATGCTCACGTTGATTTTCGGAACAGAACAACATGGCTACCGATTTAGAGGGATTTATTTTAAGTAGATGTTTGTTAGAGCTAGTTAAAATTTCCTGAAGGTCAGAATTAATTCTTGCATTGGCTAACTGCGCCTCATGAGGAGCGAAGGAATATTTTAGTTGTGTATCATCGCAGTATTGATGATAGTCACAATGTTTTAAGGACTTTATAATATTAAAAGTATAAATTTTAAATAGCAAAGGTCCTAAGATACTTCCCTGAGGAACCCCTGACAGAATATTACATATATTTGATCGCTTTTCGTCAATTACCACAGTTTGAGTACGAAGAGTTAAATACGATGTTACTAAATTCAATGAAGCTTCATCGAAGCCTATATGTTTTAAAATTGATATTAAAATTTCATGATTGATCATATCAAAGGCTTTCAAATAGTCCAAGAGAATTAAAACTGTTGCATACTTTCTATCATCTGCGGATACTATATTGTCAATTATATCGGAAATCGCTGTCTCACAACTATAACCTGTCCTAAATCCTGATTGCTTAGCAGGAATAATATTATTTTTTTCCAAAAAATTGCTCATTTGCTTTTCCATAATTTTTTCGATTATTTTCGAGAACGTGGGTAGGATAGATATACATCGCAGGTGATTAAATTCAGTTGGATTCTTTATTTTAGGTAAAGGAATAATTTTTGCTCTTTTCCAAGATGCGGGAAAGTAAAACTCAATGATACAGCTATTAACAATATGTGTAATAAAAGGCACGATAAAGGGGCAACAAAGTTGAATTAGAGTTATATTAAGATCATCCTGTCCAAAGGCTTTTGATTTTACACTCAAGATAATATCGGCAACGTCCTCCATAGACACTGTATTAAAACGAAATGGTTCTTGAACTGGCATAGAATGATTTCTGTAAAAACTTAGAAGTTCATTACTGGGTTGTTGATTAATTGAACAAGCCGCTGTAAAATGTTGATTAAGTTTATTAACGTCTTTAAGATTATCTGGAATATGATTTTGTTTTCTGTTAAGTACATTAATCTTCCTAAGCTCATTCCACTTTTCTTTTACGTTACAGTTTTGAATCGATATATAAAAAACTATCGATATATATATATATCGATACTATCGATATATAAAATAGATTGTAGCAGGGCATATCTCAATTCATTTCTCATAATGTGTCTGAAATATTGTAGTTTTCGAGATTTGATAGTGGTCTCGGTTGTTTTTCATTCTTTTGAGGACCTCTTGCTACGTAAACTCGTCAGTCCACGAGATGTATTTTCCAATATGGGAACATATCAAATATTTCCAATGTTCTGCACATATCATTCGTTTAACATCCAAGATTAAGCACCGTAAACAAGAACAAAAAAGACGTAACATTGCCGCATTCTAACTTTTATACCAAAAGCGAGGTTGTGGGTTTTGAAGGAAGCCCTCATCCAGTTGAAGGTGGATTTAGCTTTTCCGTTGAGCGCTCTTATATGTTTCTGGTAGTTGGTCCATTTTTCATTCATTATGGTGTCGAGGTAGCTGTAGTCCATCACCCGCTTTATTGGGGTTTGGTGGACGTCCATCATGGATCCATCAAATCGTTAGTCAAAACATTAGGTTTGAAGAATTTGTACTAGCGTCTAGCTTATAGATGCTTTATATCAGCTTATATAGCTTTTCTGTAAATATATGAGAGTGGATTATATGGACCCTATAATATTCAAAAACCTCCCCATTTCTTCTCTGAATTTTATTTTCAGACGTAACTTATCCGGTTTTTCACGGGTTATTACTTTTAAAAGAAAGAACCGGTTACCAGAACAAAAAAACAACCGGAAAAACCGATTATTTCGGAGTAAAAAACCGGTTTTAGGTTATAACCGGTAAGTTTTTCCCTTGAAGATTAGGTTCTAGCAATGGAAATTCCACAGCATTCGGCCAGTGGAAGAGGAGAATCGTAAAAATGGCAAAAGTCGCTCATCCGGTATTTTTTTTCTATAACAGCTTTATAGAAATTGACTTCATTTTCGCCAAAATGAAAAATTTACATCAGGAATCTGCACTCTTTTGTCGATAGGACAATGACCAAAAGATATCGAATTTTTACTATCAAGTTTTTTCTACGGCTTACAGATTCTTAACAAATCCATGTTTTCCGTTTTTGGCCCCTTCAAGGGTGGGTTTTAGGGGGAAGCCCAGAAATAGGTAGAAGTGGCATACTTTTTGCATCTTTTTGGGGTCCCAAAATTAATATTCTCAGCAAACTTCAGCTTGTTCATATGATTTTTAGAGTCAAATCTCTGGAGACATATAAAACAAACATATAAAATTTAAAACCTATATTAAGAGCGTAGGCGCAAAATTTCGGTCCAATGCTTTTTAAATGCATTCATTTTTTTCGAATCCTTCGAGAACTAATAAATATTTTTGAAAAATTTAAACTCAGAATGAAAGATTACATTATGACGGAAGGCCGAAAGTCCCTTAGAATAAACAAAAAGTTTATGTTGAACGAGATATTTGAAATTAAAAATCACACTAAATTTTATCTTTTATTTTGCACCCCTGTAACTTATTAAAATAAACATTATAGAAATTTTCAGGGACTTTCGGCCCTCGGCAATAATGTACTATCTACTTATTTCATTCTGCGTTTAAATTTTTCAAAAATACTTATTAGGTCTGGATCCCTCGTATGAAAAAAATAGCAAGCTGAAAATTTGTTAATAGCTTAAGGGTGTCTAGTCGGATAAACTTTGATATATGGGAACACTGAAACAAGGGCAGTTTTAATTGTGGAACAGGTTAAAAATTTAGAACGGTCAGACCACGAAAACGGCACATTTATTTTGTCCGACAGAACAGACTTAAACTCTCGGAACAGAGATTAACCTCTCATGCGAAAATCAGACTGCTATTTATCACCTGCCATTTGACATATTCTACATGTTCCACTCATTAAAACGCCCATTTGGTGATAAATAGCAGTCTGACTTTTGCATGAGAGTTTAATCTCTGTTCGGAGAATTTAAGTCTGTTCTGTCGGACAAAATACATGTGCCGTTTTCGTGGTCTGACCGTTCCAAATTTTTAACCTGCTCCACAATCAAAAATTCCCCTGTTCCAGTGTTCCCATATATCAAAGTTTGTCCGACTAGACACCCTTAGGCTATTAACAAATTTTCAGCTTGCTATTAATCAACTTTTTTTTCATACGCGGGATCCAGATCATATATTCATATAGTATAGCAACTATATGTACATATTAGTTTTCTCAGGATTCGAAAAAAAATGAATGCATTTAAACTGCATTGGCCAAAATTTTGCGCCTACCTCCTATTAAGCCAAATAATTGCAAATTTGTGAAATATACTGTACAAATTCATATTTCAGTGCATGTTTTAAGGCCATTCCAAAAATTAGATATAGGTATTTAAGACTTCTAACTTTTGCATATTATAATCGACTTTACATAAATTTTACTGCAACGATAAAAATCAAAAGAGAACAAACTTTAAACAAGTAAATGATTTTAATATTCATAACATATAAGTATAAAAAGTGGTTTTTTAACATTTTAGAACATCTTGTTAACGGTAGAAAAAAATGTGCTGTATTGGTAATTTCACCATCTGTGCTATGACCAACGGAATCAAAGAAATTTTAATCTCACCTAATAATATATTATGAATATTAGAGTGAAATATTTTTTATAGGAAATATTTTCTCCTTTTTCTAAATTCAAAACAACTGTTTGTTATTTTACTAATGAATTAATATGTTATTTATGGTTTGTGTGACGTATGTTTACACTAGTACATAGTATTTTCAGTTTCCAATACACGATAGAAAACACGAAATTTGATTTGAAAGTTTTAAATAAATTAAACCCAATTTTGTAATCGTATTTATAAATACAAACATGTTATGAATATGTTAAAAACAATGTAACAATAATAAAACAACATAGGTAAACACCTAAAGAAATCAAGAAGAAATCGCTCCCACATACAAGGAAATTATTGAAACAGTGAAAAGGTTGACATCAGGGAAAGCATCAGAATCGGATGAAGTTGACAATGAATTAATAAAAAATGGAGAAGAAGAATTTATGCACAGGATCCATAAACTAATAAAAAATATATGGAACTGAGAAAATATGCTAATGCAGTGGATAAAGGATCATAACGATAACGCGTCAGAAACCTGGAAGATAACAAAAAGTGATGAAGAACGGTTAGGCTGTTTTGAACGTAAAATCCGCGGGCATATCTATAAAGGTGTGCAGGAAAACGAATTATGGCGTAGAAGCTATAATTCTGAGCAAATGAACTTACAGTGAGCCTAGTATTGGTAGATCTATCAAAATAAACAAGCTGCGGTGGCTAGGCCACTTAGAGAGAATGAATAAGATGGAGCCGTCGAAACACATTTATTAGGGGAGTGCATATAGATTTTCACTTCGAAAAAAATCAAACAAGATAGAACTTTTTTTAATTTCATTAAGAAATGTTTAATAAACAACATATCAAAAAGTTCTACTCGCGAAGTGGGTGCTTCATTTTTTATTAAACAAATGAACTACGAAGTTTGATGTTTTTTAAATAACTCCGAAATAATAAATTTTAGAACAAAACTGACTTGAGCATTGAAAAATTCAGAACATTTTACAAAAAAAAAACCTTATATAAAGAATTTTCTAAAATTAAATCTGTATCTTCTATATTTTTTATTTATAACGCTAAAGTCACCCTTCTCACAAACATTGGCGCACTGTAAACTAACGTACGGCGAAGTGCACGGTTGAGTTATTTTAATGTAATTCTTTAACTAATGGATCAAATTAAATTTTACAAATTGAAGCTAAAAGAAAAATAATTAAGCTATCTTATGGTTATAATAAAAAGAAATAAACTGTATGGGCATAAGTACGGTGGGGGCGGAAATTGAGCCTTACATGAATTTTGTTAAAAAATGATTTAAAAATGTGTAACTAATACAATTTTTCTTATAAAACTCTCAATTTTGCACAACTTACCTTTCAAGTATTGTACTAAATGATGTTTCATTCAAAAAAATCTCAAAAATTTAATTCAAATTATATGACGTCTTAAAAAATGTATTTTTTGAAATCTTCGTAGTTTTATAGAATTACCACCACTTTAAGACGGGTTAACGAGTAGGATGTAATCTTTAAAATGCACTACATTATTTTACCTTAGAAATGAAATAGACTATTTCTTTTTGAGAAAATTAAGAAAGATAACAAAAATGTAATACAAAAACCGAAAATTACCAGCTAAGAAAATGTTTATATAAAGTGATCAAAACTTTTTTCTGTAAAACTTACCTAAAATACATTTAATAATAAACTTCAACAATAATAAATGTTCAGCAAAAAAATTTTTTTAGCTCTTATAGAGTATATCTGCGTAACTTGGCACCTATTGATAACTTTTTTATTATCAGTTTTACGAAAAAAAGTTATTTTTTATAAAATACTCTGCATCGTATATAATCTTAGATGCAATCATCAAATATCAAATTTAATGAATTTTATACGAGGTATGTCAAAAAATATGAATTTCACTCAAGAGTAAAGTATCAAATTTCACAATATCGAAAATTGTTATTAAGAAAAGTTGTTTGGAATTAAAAAATTTGTTTTAGTCTTCAATTATATCCATCTAATTAAATTATTGTGAATAATAAAGGCACTTAACTCTTAAGAAAAATTCATATTTTTTACATACCTCGTATAAAATTAAAAAAGTTTAATATCTGATCGTTGTATCTTAGATTTTAGACAAGGGAGGGCATTTTATGAAGAATAACGTTTTTTCGTAAAAGTCATATTAAAATAGTTATCATAATTGTAATAAAATGATGATAAGTATCCGTAATTTGAGAAAAAATTGAAAAATTTTTTCGATTAGAATAATGTAACTATATATTTAAACATAGTTTTTAATTTCAAACAACTTTTCATAATAGCATTTTTTGATATTCTGAAATATAAAGGTACTTTACTCTTTAACGAAATTCATATTTTTGACATAACTCGTATAAAATTGATAAAATTTGATATCTGATGGTTGAGTTTTAGATTTTTTGACTATTCAGAGTATTTTATGAAGAATAACTTTTTTTCGTAAAATTGATAATAAAAAAGTTTTCCATGTGGTTCCTAGCTACGCAGACATACTGTAATAAGAGCTTCTGTATAAAAATTTTTAAATTGCAATGCCATATTCGGATTCAGTATAATCAAAAACAAAATAGAAACATATTTGATCAAAGTAAAATAATGAATTTAACGATATTTTTAAAATTATTAATACAAAACAATTGTTATTGTTTAAAAAATTAATAAACAATTAGCGGCTAAATCCGCGAGTAGAACTTTTTACTTTAACATGTATATAAACTAACAAAAAAAGTTTTAGAAAAATATAAGCTTGTTTGAATTTTTCCGAAACAATGCATGTTTTCGTTCTAATTGCACTCCCCTATATAGCCAGAGACTGGATGGAGTGAGGAAAAGAAGCAGACCCAGAGCACGATTTAAGAACCAGGTGGAAGACGACTTGCGAGTGTTAGGAATGCGAAATTGCGAAAGGCGAAGGATAGGAAGGAATGGAAGCTGATTCTGGATCAGTTCAATGATGATGGGTTGTAGAGCCAATGATGATGATAAATAACGATATACAAAAAAGAGACCCAAGGGATACCAGTAACTATCTATAAAGGAATCATGCTACTGAATACCACATACAAAATACTAACAAGCATCTAGAAAGACAAAATAGATAAATATTTCAAAAATACGCTAAGACAATACCAACGAGTCTTCAGAAAAGTAAAATGTACTATAGACGCCATTCTCCTACTAACACAACTGATTGAAAAGTGCTACGGACATGACATAAATTTACACCTACTATTTATAAACTTCCAGCAAGCTTTCGACTCTGTGAATAGACATTAACTCTTGCTAGAAATGTAAAACAATATACCAGCAAAATTGATTAGATTAGCGAAAATGACAATGGACCACTCTGTAGCAGAAGAAAAATAAAAGATGAGAGAAATACAGAAACTATCAATATAGAAATAGGAGTTCGACAAGGTGACAACCTCTCTACAACACTTTTTAGCATAGCACTGGATAGAGCGATTAAAACAAATGGAATCAACCAAATTGACATTAAAAAAATAAGTCTCTGCTTTTCAAGAAAAGATTAAAGAGATGGAAAAGAAAATAGAAGACACGGAGAAAGTAGACAGAGGAATGGAAGCAGAAGCAGAGATAAAAGACGATGAGCCAAATACAAATTGGAGCTACGGCCGTTAGTTGAAGGGCTCGTTAGGCCCTACCCCCATAATGCACACAAAAAAAAAAGTGTTTCTGAAACAAATAAACTTTAAGATTTTTTTCAACATGAAATCTGACTGTTAGTTTTCTTATTCCATATGCCTTTCGATATGTTTTCGATGGGTCACCAGGTATTATGTTAATTGTTGATAATTTTATAAAGGTAAGTTTCCGAAAAAGCTACATATTAATTTCTCGTCTTTTGGAATATGCTTTTGTCAGGTTAGTACTTAGAAACAAAATTAAATTAAAATTGGGAGAAAATGGCTTCAAAGGACTTACTGTCAGCAAAACTTTAACAAAACTTAGATACTATTTTAATTAGGAATAAGCCACAATGTTAGTTAGAGAATAAATTTATTTTACGTTTAATTTATTTAATTAATGATCTGTGTTTTGATAACGACTTCCGAAGTAGAAGTCGAAACGTCAAATAAATTTAAATTCTAACGGAGATTGTGGCTTATTCCTAATTAAAATAGTAAATTTGCATAAAATGCCACAAGAAAATAGCTTCAGAACAACTTTAACAAAACTTTGAATACTTGTCTAGCTATTCATTTGAATTTTATTGAATTCCTTAGTTTATGGTATTCGCTATATTTCATATGTAGAAATGGATGAATATTATTTCCTTTTTTTCTTTCTGGGGAGTAGATAAAAACTGAGATAAGGTGTAAATTCAATCGAAAGTTCTCACCTTATCTCAGTTTGTTACCAAACAAAGCAAACGATAATACGAAACGATATAGCTACTTCTTTATTCTCCAGGAATGTTTTTACATAAATTACAAAAATATTATATTACCATGGAACCATCAAAAAACAAGCGTAAGTAGAAGAGGCTGTGAAATTGTCTCGTTTCTAGAGAAATGTACAATTATTAGTTCAAAAATAGAAGAAAATTACAAATTCTATTGTTTTTAAATTGTAGTGGTAAGTATTTACTGACAAAATAATAACAATAACCTTATATTACCTTACAGTGTAATCAAAAATTAAATCACTGTCGTTGGTATATTCATTTAGTTTATAACTTATGACTGGGTTAATTGCATCAATACGATTTTTACGCATCCAGTATATCTTCTTCTTCTTCTTATGCCACTCCTATCGGGGATTGGAAATCATCAAGGCTACCCTGACCTTGTTTACAGTTGACCTAAAAAGTTCATTAGTGGTGCAGCCAAACCACTCTCTCAAATTCCGCAACCGTGACATTCTTCTACGGCCTCGATTCCGTTTTCCTTCTATTTTTCCTTGCATTATATTTTGAAATAATGCGTATTTATGACCTCTCATCAGGTGACCCAAATACTCGAGTTTTCTTCGTTTTATCGTTAACAAAATTTCTGGGTCTCTTCCTATCCTTCGTATTACTTCAAGATTTGTGATTCTTTCAACCCAACTCATCTTCAGCATTCGACGGTAGCACCACATGTCGAAACTTTCAATATTTTTTATGTTGTTCTGTTTGAGAGTCCAGGCCTCTACACCGTATAATAGCGTGTTAAATACATAGTCTCTTAGCATTCTTAATCGTAGAGGGATGCTTATATCTCTGTTGTAGAAGAATTTTCTCATCTTTATGAAGGTGCCCAATTTCGATACGTCTTTTTATTTCATTGTTTTGGTTTCCAGTTTCGTTTATTAAAGTTCCCAAGTATTTGTAACTTGATACTTTTTCAATTTGAATGCCGTTTATACTAATATGTGCTGGTTGTGTCATGATTTTACTGAAGACCATATACTTGGTTTTTTTGATATTAATGTTTATGCCATAATTGCTGCAAGCAATATTTATGTTTGTAAGTAATCGTTGTAATTCTTCTACTGTTTTTGCAACTAGTACAGTGTCGTCCGCGTATCGAATATTATTTACAACTTATTTACCTTAATCTAGCTAAACCCTAAGATGCCAATACATACTTCTTATGAAGTTAATTAGCATTGTAGATGACTTGTTTCCTATGTCAGAAAGCGCTAGAGTGACCTCTTCTAGAAATTTTAGTCGTTTGTAGCACAGAACTACGCAGTTGCATAGTATATGTATATGTTCTGCCGTTTCTTTCTCGTTATCACAAAAACGACAGTTCTCACTATCTGATTTGCCCATTTTTTGAGATGATCTCAGAGTGCAGTGACCAGTGAGAAGGCCAGTTACCATTTTTATATCTTTTTGGAAGGGAAAGTGGAAGGAAGAAGTGGTCCAGGAAGAAAAAAATGCTCCTAGCTGAAGAACGTAAGAGACTGGAGAGGCATGGACACACATTCGATACTAAGAACCGCTCAAGATAGAGAGCAATTTGCTGTAGTTATAGCCAACCTTCAGTAATGTAGAAGGCACCTTAAGAAGAAGAAGTAATTTCGAGAAGGCGGTTTGTTGCAGTAGGCGACACTTTTATTAGCCCCTTTTGCCCTGGTGTGTTAGATCAGTATAGTTGTAGTTGATTGAGTTCCCAGGTTCGGAGTTCTTCTCTGATGTGGCTTTTTGATAATCCACTGAAGGGTTCTGGACCTTGAAATGGGTATTAGCCCCTTCTTTTGCGAGGCTATCAGCTTCCTCATTTCCTGCAATTCCCTTGTGACCTGGCACCAACATCAAAGTTACTTTGTGGCGTTTCGGCAGCTTCTTGATTGCATACAGTCCCAAACCAACTTTGACTCACAAGTAAATGACTTTAGAGCCTTTAAGGCAGTTTGGCTGTCTGAATAAAGACTTTTGCCCTACGAGGGATATTACATACTTTCATTAATTGCATATTTTAATTACTTGAGCAATTTACTTCCATAATTCTTATGCTTTACAGTAGAGTGTTCCATTGGCTGTCGATTATACAAAACAGTCACAAATTCGTGACATATACTTTACTCGATATTAATAGCTAAATACCTATATATAACTAGAAAATCAATGTTTGATTTGCATATAAACTGTAGTTAAAAAACCTTGACATAGCTCCAGTACTGACCTGGCCGTTAATACAGTAATATGAATTGTTATTTTCTTTCAACAATGTGTTTGTTAAACTTTTAACTGGTGTGAATGGTTCATGCCGGTGATTTTGTTTTAAAATCTGTTTTGTTTTCTTGGGCTTTATTCGACTCCAAATACAAAACAAGTAAGTTTATTATAAAAATTATTTAGTACCTACGTTAAAAAACAAGTAAATGTAAAATTATTAATAATAGTTACATAAAAAATAGTAATTGTTATTAATGCTGTGAATTACAGTACAGCTGGTAATAGACGCCAAATTGATATAAAAGTGCTTCACAGCTTTTATGATACATTCAACATTATATTTTGCTGGTCTTCTTATCATAAATTTATTTCTCTCCATGGGTATCTAGACGGTTGAGTCTAGGAAAAGTAAACTCATATCTACGGGGGTCCTACAGCCTCTGCCGCATCTCGCATTTCGATGTCCACGTTTTTCGGACGGTCAATTCCTCCTCAATTATGGCTCTATCTCTCATTATTCCGCTGATTCCTTCTCTCCATTCTAATGCTGGCCCTCCTCTCCTTCTTCTATTCCATGGAACATAGCTTAAGGCCTGTTTTGGCCATCGTTCATCATTAATTCGCATTTCATACCCATACCATAAAAGCTGCTTGGATTCTATTGTATATATCTACGGTATGGTATCTCGTAACTCCTGTTCTTCTTCTTATTTCTTCATTTGCAATATGATCAAGTCTGGATATCCGATACGCTCTTCTTTAGATAGTCCATTGCTACTACTTCCAGTTTTTTCTTCTCTTCCATCGGCATTTGCCAACATTCAGATCCGTACGTCAAAATTGGTTTTACAACTGACTTGTAGATTGTCATTTTGGTTTGTAAACTAATTTTAGGAGACCAAAGTAACGAGTTTAGTGTTTGTACCATATTTCGGCCATGTTGTATTTTCTGCTTGATGTGGATGTCCCGTTTCGATGTTCCTTCCTTCGCTATGACTTTCCCTAGGTATTTAAATTTGTATATCTCTTATCGAGAGTTGTGGGCCTCTTTCTTCGTCCCTTATTCTAAGATATTCTGTTTTGTTTATATTGACTGTGTGTCCCCGGGTCTAGGACGTTTCATCGCCGCCGTTTCGATGCCGCCAGTTCGATGCCGATGCCGGCCGATTCATCGCCAGTCAATTAATCGCTATCTGATATATTTCCGAATTTTCGACAGTTACAATTATTAGTTATTTTTAGTATTAATTAGGAATTCTAGGAAATGCGAGATATGACGGCGATGAAATGGACTGGCGATGAACCGGCGGCATCGAAACGTCCCATTCCGTGTGTCCCCAATTTTTGTATTCTTCGATGTACTTTTGAATCATATAATGCATGTATTTCTATAAACTCTTAACAGTTTATTATTTTGGGAACAATTTAAACTAAACTTAAAGATAATTGTGTGAAATGTGAAGACATATCAGAAATTAACATCTGTGGTACCTCATATAATAATAATAATAATAATAATGTATTAGCACTTCGAGCAAAGCAGCTCATGGTTTGGTTTAAAACTTCCTCAATTCGTATGTTTTCTTCGCTTTTTTTTTCAATTTCTTATATTGACATACTTGAGGTTGTCAACTTCATGCTTTCATCTGGCCCTAGACCATCATTTTCTCTTATACCACCTGTTGTAGTGCTTAACAAGATTTTAGCATTCTAACTTAGCTCGTTCTTTGGACATATCCTAACCATCTAAGTCTTTGTGCTCTTTCTATTGCAATTATATTAGGCTTCTTATTTAATTCTTTTAACTCTTTGTTTGTTATTCGTGTCCACTGATTATTTATCATTTTACCGCCAAATATCTTTCGAAGTATTTTTCTTTTCCATACTTGTAACATTGATCTCTCAATTTTTGTCATAGTCCAAGTTTCTGTGGCTAAGGTTTTATTGGTCTTTTTGCATTTTTATACATTCTTGATTTACTTGCTTTTTGCTTTGGGCATATTTCTGTCATGCGCTGAGTTTCTGTTTCGTTTATACAGAGTCCTTTTTCTCAAGCTACTTTCTCTAGTTGTTCCACTTCCTTTATTAATTCTTTCTTGCTTCTGAACAGAATTATTACATCATCCGCGAATATCAAACATTTATGTTGTATAAATATGTATTTATATCGAATTTGTGGAGTTTCTGAATATTATGTTATTAACAACAATAAAAATTTCCCCTGATGGATATGACTAACTAGTACAAATTATTAAATTATATAAAAACAACTAAGAAAGAGTTTCGCTACAAAAGTGAAATTGTGAAGAACCTAAATAAAAATTTAATTATTTTACGGTAACAAAACTTTGTATTTATTTTTCACTGAAACCTACTTTGAAACTGGAGTTAAATGACTTACTTTTAAAACTAGTACTAGCGCAATTGTAATACTAAAAACAAGTTTAACAGTGATGAGTGTAACAAAATGGTCTAAAAACATGATATTGTTTTTGTTTTTGTATAGAACAATATACAGGGTGATTGATTAGTGGGGTGAAGCTCAATAGATCCGCTATAGTAATAGATAACAATAAAAGTTAATAACAAAAATTATAGCCAACGTTAAGCTTCACATTACAAAATTAGTTAGAATTATACAGGGTGTTCGATAACACAGTTGCAGACCAAACTTATGTTTTTTAAATGGAACACCCTATATTTTATTTTATATTCGAAATCCTGTTAACTTCTCCATCACAAAAATATAAAGGTTTGTTATGTTATATATGGTATTTACAAAGTTATAATAACCATTTTTATATGAAAATCGTAACAAGTTCAACTCCCTGTATAAATAAAAATAAGCACAACAGCCATGGTTTATTAATGCCATATTTTTTATTTATTGTCAAAATATTCAAAAATTATTGACATTGCTAATTTTCTTTATATCGAATACAGGGTGAGTCAAAACGCAAGTACATTATTTTCTGAGTAATTTTAAATAGAACCCCCTGTATTTTATATTACTATTGAAAAGTACCACTACCATACTTTAATTTTTATATAATATTCCCTATGTCTAAATTTATCAGTTTACGAGATATTTTCATTTTTCATAGCAAATTATTTTAGGTGTCTAAATTTTTCCAAATTTTAAGTAAGCCATGTACTGAATTGACAATTGACGATTACTGATTATCAATCCGGTAATCAATGTAACAATGTAGTAGCAAATAAAGAAAGAAAAATAATGTACTAGTAATACATTTTACAAAAAAAATACAACCACAACATGCAACATGTTTGAAACAATTAAAAACTACTTTTGTATGTAAATGTAACAAATAAAGAAAGAAAAATAATTTATTAGAAATAAATTTTGCAAAAACACGCAAAGACAAAATACAACATTTTGTGAAGACAATTAAACAGTACTTTTGTATATAAATGTAACAATCTAACAAATAAAGAACGAAAAAGAATGTATCAGTAATACATTTTGAAAAAAAAAACATGTTTGAAAAAATTAGAAGCTACTTTTAATAAAATATTTTTAATATTTATTTACATAAGGTGTTCAAAATTACCTCCTAACACATTTACGCATGCCTAAAAACTATCATTGAACGAGCTACTTACACTACGAAGCATTTGTAAATTAACACATCGAAATACACTTTGTATTCTGTTTTTCATCTCATCCCTTGTTGTTGTAGGTATTTTATAAACTTCATCATTAACGTAACCCCAAAAAAATCAGTCCAGTTTATTAAATTCTGGTGATCTGGGTGACCACGCTACTGGTCCATTGCCAAATGAAAATATCTCGAAAACTAATAAATTTAGACATAGGGAATGTTATCTAAAAATTAAAGTACGGTAATGGTACTTTTCAATAATGATATAAAATACAGGGTGTTCCATTTAAAATTACTGAGAAAATAATGTACTTGCGTTTTGACTCACCCTGTATTTGATATAAAGAAAATTAGCAATATCAGTCATTTTTAAAAATTTTGACAATAGATAAAAAAATATGGCATCAATAAACCATTTCTGTTGTGCGTATTCTTATTTATACAAAGAGTTGAACTTGTTACGATTTTTATATAAATTTGGTTAACCCTTTGTAAATACCATGTATAACATAACAAACCTTTATATTTTTGTGAAGGAGAAGTTAACAGGATTTCAAATATAAAATAAAATATAGGGTGTTCCATTTAAAAAAACATAAGTTTGGTCTGCCACTGTGTTATCGAACACCCTGTAACATTCTAACTAATTTTGTAATGTGAAGTTCAAAGGTGGCTACAATTTTGGTTATTAACTTTTATTGCTATCTATTACTATAACGGATCTACGGAGCTTTACCCCACTAATAAATCACCCTGTATGATATGTGATATAAAACAGTTCATCAAAGAAGAAGTGATTAATGCGTGGCAAAGTAAAAGAGACATCTTCTTTCTTCTTCTTTAACCCATTTCTAGCCAAGTTTGGACAGAGACCTTTCACAAATCGTTCCATATCTGTCTTGCCTTGGCTGCGCTTTTCCAGTCAGTTCCTGTCGCTTTTACAATATCGTCTTCCATCGCATTTGGGGTCTTCCTCTTCCTTTTATTCATGTCCACGGTCTCTAGTTTTGTATTTCAGCATTCCATCTTTTATCTTCCTATCTCGCATTGTGGCATGCAAATCTCCACTTTAACCCTGTTATATGGTTTGTTACATTTTTTACTTTTGTTTTCTCTCTTATCCATTTGTTTGATTTTCTGTCTTGCAATTTTATTCCCAACATGGATCTTTCCATTTTTCTTTGAGTTATTTCTATTTTGTTTATGTTGGCCTTTGTTATTGTCCATGTTTCTGAGCTATACGTCAGAACAGGAACGATGCACTGATGAAATATACGAGTTTTTAGGTTCTGTTGTATCCTATGGGATTTATGGGAATCTAAATTACAAAAGATCAAATCGATAGTGAAACCGTGACTCCTAGGTTTATTATTAGTCGTGAATAATTTTTTTTCTGCAAGAGTTTTCTTGCATTTCATTATTTTGCGCATATCCCTCAGTAATTTTCAGATTGCGATAGGTAGCCCGTACACTATAATAGAGCTATACCGGGTGGTGAACCGTCAAACGGGACATAGCTCAATAGGAAATTCTAAATTATTGAATTCCTGATTTCCTAATCATTTTACATCAAAAGTCATCAGAAACTAATTGTAGAGAACTAAAATCTCTATTAAAAACAAATATTACATTTGTTCTACAAATTAAACACCAAGATTCCAAGATTTTGCTAAAATACAGGGTATAACAAAAATACGGGTCATAAATGTAATCACATATTTTGGAACCAAAAATAGTTCGATTGAACCTAACTTACATTAGTACAAATATGCACAGAAAAAAAGTTACAGCCCTTTGAAGTTACAAAATGAAAATCGATTTTTTCTAATATATCTAAAACTATTAGAGATTTTTTATTGAAAATGGGCATGTGGCACTTTTATAGCAGTATCATCTTTAAAAAAAATATAGTAAAATTTGGACTCCCCATAAAAATTTTATTGGGGTTTTGTCTCTTTAAACCCCCCAAACTTTTGTGTACGTTCCAGTTAAATTATTATTGTGGTACCATTAGTTAAGCACAATGTTTTTAAAACTTTTTTGCTTCTTAGTACTTTTTTGAAAAGTCAGTTTTTATCGAGATATTTTGAATATTTGTCAAGTCCACCACATATTTGTATATGGTTAAGTACGATTATGGAGCCTAGGTAATATGAAAATTTATTTATGATTTACATTTTTAGGTATATTTTGAACCATATTAAAAAAGAAGCCACATCTCGATAAGAGGTGCCTTATCGAAAAACTACAAAGAGGCAAAAAAGTTTTAAAAACACTGTGTTTATCTAGTGGTACCGCAGAAATAGTTTAATTGGAACGTACACAAACATTTGGAGGGTTTAAAGGAACAAATCCCCCATAAAATTTTGATGTAAACATATTAAAAAAGAAGCCGCAACTCGATCAAAACTGCCTTATCGAAAAAATACAAAGATGCAAAAAAGTTTTAAAAATATTGAATTCAACTAATGGTACCACAATAATAATTTACTTGGAACGTACACAAAAGTTTGAGGGGGTTAAAGGGAACAAAACCCCATACATTTTTTATGGGGTTCACAAATTACACTATAATTTTTCTTTAAGATGTTCCTGTCATAAGAATGCTACATGTCCATTTTCAATAAAAAATCTCTAATAGTTTTCGATATATTCGAAAAAATCGATTTTCATTTTGTAACTTCAAAGGGCTGTAACTTTTTTTATGTGCATATTTGTACTAAGGTCAGTTAGGTTCATTCGAACTATTTTTGGTCCCAGAATATGTGATTTAATTTATGACCTGTATTTTTGTTACACCCTGTATAATAAGTACATTAGCCACAGTATTATTAGTCCCATCGTGAGAGATTTGACCTCTAAACATCAAACGAAAAACTGAATTTTGCTAAGAATATCAATTGTGGGACCCCCAAAATATGAAAAAAAAATTGACACTCCTACCACAGGACTTTGAGGGCTTTCCCCTAAAACCCCTCTCGAAGGGGTGAGAGGCGGAAAACATCGATTTGGCAATAATTTTCATGATTTAAAAAATATTTCAAACAAGAAATGTACCTAGCTGAGATAATGTTGACCAAAAATATTTAATTAGCATTTATTTGTGCAGAATGAACCATTCTCTATGAAATAACGCCGGAAGCGACTGGCGATTTGGAATGCCATTTACGCACTCGAAATCAATTTTTTAAATAAAATGTGTATCAACTCTACGGTAAAAATTCGATACCTTGTGACTACAATGTACCTTGTCCCATCGACAAAAATCAAAATGCTTTTTAAAGGTAAAAGACGCAGCTTTCGTATCCAATTTTTTCATTTGGTCGCAAATGAAGTCAGTTTCCATAAAGCTGTGAAATAAATAAAAATTGCGCGATTTTTGTCATTTGTTACGATTCTTATGCTGGGGTTTTCGTAGGAAGCCCGGAGGTAGAAGTGGCAAACTTTTTGGCATCTTTTAGGGTCCCAAAATTGATATTTTTAGCAAAACTCAGCTTGCTTATATAATTTTGAGGTCGAATCTCTGACGAATTGGACGAATAATACTCTGGAAAATGGGTATTATGGCAAATTAGGTTTTTGCAAAATTTTGGAATGTGTTTAATTTCGTAGAACAAATCTAACATTTGTTTTTAACAGATATTTCAGTTCTCTACAAATAGTTTCCCATGACATTTGATGTAAAATAATTAGGGAAGCAGAAATTCAACAATTTAGAATTTTTCATTGAGTTTCCTATGGCCCGTTTGACGACTCAACACCCGGTATGTACAGGTAGACCGTATCCTCGGGGTAGACCGCATACTATAGTACAACTACAAAACACGTTTTAACTTACCTGCAAGCTCACATTCTCACAGTCTTGAAAATTATAACTAAATCACTGTTCTTAAATGTCAACTCCAAATAACTAATAACAGCACAATCCATACAAAAACACCGAATTCGTTGAGTACGAAATGTTTCTTAATTAGGTAATTAACGCAAAATTAATTTAAGCAAATAATTAAGTCCGCATCGTGGAATAGAAAGCTCCTCCGGAGGTTTTTTATGTTTCGCAGAATATTTCACTTGACAATGATCGCTCGCGTACGCATACCTTCAAGGTTGCAGCCTCTTCTTCCGTCGCTTCTTCTTCGCGGCGTGATCTACAGAAAAGTAAATGAAGAACTGTTCAAGTTGCGGTTCACCTGCCACACCGACTCACTTAACTATCACCTATTACTATAACTATAAGAAGGGGTTTGCTATTTTTTGAGTACTTTATTTCCCAAGAAACTTCCCTGTAGTATATCATAACTTAAATATTTTTTTATAAGTTTCTAAATTAGATCCATACATGCATATGCAAAATGAGTATCTCTATTAAATATTCTTATTATTCTTCTTCCTATTATTATTCTTAATCTTATTTAAATAAATTAAAATCAAACCCAATCAAACTCTTCTTAATACTAAAATATGTTCACTTTTATAACTTACTTTACTTTTTCGTATCTGGGTCCGACTACAGTTTTTCTGCCCAGTATGGGACTACGTCTACACCCTTTGTATATGCGAGCCTTAGATCATCAAGGGTGCACTGTGATGGACAAAGTCTGCATACACTCAGGTTCTCCACGTTCTGTATTTCCCCACATTCACAAAGTGCGTCGTTATCTGTCTTGATGCCCCATTTAATGAGGTTCTGCTTTACAGGGGCAACACCGGTGCGTATGCGGTTGAGTGTCCGCCAGGTTCTCCAGCCCATGTTCATTCCATTAGGTCTTTCTGGATGTAGGGGGAACAGTTCGGGTGGTTCGACGCTGACATTTCTCATAAACCTTTTCCTTGATTTAAGTTGGCTGGTTTCTGGCGGTTCGTCAAACCCGTATAATTGGTGCCTTTCATCGAAAGTTTTCCTGAACTTCTCTACATATTGTGAGACGCATATATGGCCGTCTGGTGATGCGAATCCAGCTGCCCGGTACAGTAGGGTTAGAGAGGTAGGCTGCATGTAACCAGTAGTTATTCTACATGATTCATTTAATGCCTTGGTGACTTGTTAGGCGTGTCTAGATCTACCCCAGACGGGACAAGCATATTCCCCTGTTGAAAAACATAAGGCCTCAGCTGTTGACTTTAAGACCTGGGGGTTTGCACCCCACTTGTTCCCTACAAGTTTCCGGAGAAGGTTGTTTCTCGTAGAAATCGTTTGTCTTGTACTCTGACAGTGAAATTTATATGTTAATGACCGGTCTAGTATCACTCCAAGATATTTGGGCCTATCAGTATGTTCCAAGCGTTTCCCTCCCAAAATACATTCACTTTTACATGCGCCAAATGGTTGTTGAGATGGAATGCACATACTTAGGGTTTTAGTAGCGTTTGTAATGAGTTTTGTTTGTAGTAAGTTGACATCATATTTAAAGCATCTTCCATTGTCAACTCTACTTGTGTGAGTTTTTTTCCTTTTACGGCGATACCAAGGTCGTCAGCGTAAACAAAACTCTCAGTCTGGGGGTGCACTGGTTAGTCGTTGGTGTAGATGTTAAATAGGGACAGCGCCAGAACGCTTCCTTGAGGTAGCCCATTTATTGGGTCCTCCATCTGCTCTTCTTTCCATTTAGCACAACGTAGAAGACGTTTAGCACAACGTTGTGTAATAGACGTAAAGCGTCTATTACACAACAGTGATCTAATAATATCTACCAGGTCATAGTCTAGCACAGTGTTATAGATCTTAGTTAGCAAGGTTCTGTAGTTTATCGTATCATAGGCTGTTATGAGGTCTATCAAGACTACTACTCTCTTTCTGCTCAAATCCCTACTCTATGTACTCTGTTAGCTTCAGCACTTGGCCTGTGCATGATTTACCTGGTCTAAAGTCTGCTTGTTGTGGCATTAGTTTTGCATCTAATTTTTCCCGCATGAGATCAATTCTATGAAAGATTGCTGGATCAGCTCAACCTTTCCTGTTTTATTCCTTCGAAATTTCCTCTACAAGTCTTTTCCATTCCTCTCTATTTCTCGCTCTCTGTTTTGCCTCTCTCTATTTCAGGCCAATTCTTTCATGATCTCTTGTTACAGTATTTTTCCAGCTTCTTTTTATATTTCCTGAGTATATCGTTTCTTTTATATCTCTGTCTGTCATCTGGTATATTATTTGTAATATTATTATTGTTTTTTTTTACTTTCCGCTTATAATATGTATATCCTACGTGTAGAAGTCCAGAGTTTGAGCAATAAAAAAAATATATTCTAGTTTAACTAATGATTAAATCTTTTGTTATTACGCGTATTAATCGAAATTTAATATGAATGTTTATCTTGTTTAGTAATTTACCTAAATTAAACTTTATCACATGAAAACATCGAAAATCCCCTTTTACAAACTTTGCCTATAAATATCTGTACTTGTTTTCAGAGTTCACCGTTTTCAAGTAACCTCTTGAAATTTCGCACAAAATGAAATTTAAAATTCAATTGTTATCAACGTTTTTGTGCACCAGTTTAGTTTATGCATACATAGAGGAGCCTGGTCCAAGATACCCACCAACCAAAGGAGAGCTTTGGCCAAAACCATACCATCAAATTAAAAACCATAGTTTCTTTACAGTCAGGAAGGAGCACTTCAACTTTAAAGTAAGTGACAATACTTTTAAATAATTTCATTTTTGAATATTTTCAACTTTCTATTTATTTATAATCTGTAATACTATTACATCCAATCAGCCCTAAACAACCATCCTTGGATATAGGCCTCTTTTCCTATTTTCATGCCTCTCTATCTTCAGCATTTTGCATCCATTTTGACCCGGCGTTTCCACACTATCAAAGGCCTTTTCAAAGTCAATAAATGTCATGTATAGCGGGATATGATATTCGTTAGCTTGTCAGATTAATGTCTTTATTGTTAAAAGGTGGTCACTTTTACTGAAGCTCTTTCTAAATCCGTCTTGTTCTCTTGGCTGGTATCCATCTAATTTAGTTGTTAATCTATTTTTTGGGAAATTTTAAAATTAGGACCATTATCTAGAAATTAAATAGGATAAAGAAAGCAAGATCTGCATTTCAAAAAATTGCTAAGCTTTAAAATCAGGTTACTACGATGTTATATCTCTCCTATACTGTTGTACGGAGTTGAGTCGTGGATTCTCACAGACGCCACATGCAAGAAAATTAAAGCTTTCGAAATGTGGCTTTATCGTCGAATCCTGAAGATATCTTATACCGATCACGTTACTAATCAGGGTGTTTTGTTGAGAATTCAAAAAGAAAATAAGCTGTTAAGAGAAACAACGAGAGATATGGACGACTGCAACTACGCTTTCAGGAAAAAGTAGAAGGAAAACGAGAACCAGGAGGGCGACGGATTTCCCGGCTGAAAAATCTACGTACGTTGTTCAACACAACAACCACAAATATTTTCAGAACAACAGTCTGCAAAGTACAGATTACCATGATGGTCGCCAACATTCGAAACGGATATGCACTGCAAAAAGAAGAATCTCGTTATATTTTTTCTTCTGAATCTCTTTATATTTTTCCATATGTCCCTATTAATACTCCTGATTATAGTAAATATATTTTTAGGGTTGAAAATATTTGTAATTTTTGATATCTCAGATGTACATATGTGTGTGTTTGTATGTTTATAATTTACAGATAATCAATAACACGTGTTCAATAGTAGAAGAAGCAATTAAGAACTACGAATCCATCATTTTCTCAGGATATACTTTGATGCAAGAAAACTTAAACCTATCCAATCATCATTTAGAAAAGAAACCGTGGCTAAGTAATCCCAAATACCTGGGAATATTAGATGTTTTAGAAATTAGTCTCGATATACACTGCAACGGAAAAGAGATGCCTTCAGATCACATGGAAGAAGCATGTAAGTATTATTATCTTTTTTTGTCTACTCTGTACGTATTATCAAATGTGTATTGATTATAAATGTTGATATTTCTCCACTGTTTGGTTGTTTTCTTTCTTTTTCAAAAGTCCTCTGATATAAACTGGTCATACTGCAGTTGGCTTATGTATGTACATCTTACATTCAGTCGTGATACCCATTTCAGAATTCTGGAACCCATTTCAGAAATTTCTTTGTAAATTTTGATATAAAAGAAGGTTTTTTATGTCAAAAAATTACAACATATAAAATATATATTGTGTAGGTAATATAATTCAATATAATTTAAACAACTTTTCCAATATTTTTTTCTAGATACAATAATTGTTTCTGAAGATGTAAAGCGATTAAAGGCATTTTCTGTATGGGGCATTCTAAGAGGCTTAGAGTCATTTTCTCAGATGATATATATGACCAATGAAGGACTATCGGTAAGTGAAATGATATTTATAAATTTTCCTGATATTTCTAGTGTTTCTTCGAAATTGATTAAGTCTAGCTTGCCTTTTTTCTCTACAGCAGTTCTGCATTCATCATCGTACCACTCCGCATTTCTTTGTTCCTTGGTTGTTCTAACAGCCATCTCCGCAGATTTCGTTTTTATTGTTTTTTTTTTTTAATTATTTCCATTCTTCTTCTGCAGTTTATGGTCTCTGGTACCGTTAGAGAGTATTTATTGGTATTCTTATTTCTTTGTTGGGTTTTTGAATCCTTCAACACTCCATTTTTTAATTCGACTATGTGTCCTTTTTGCCACTCTCACGATTTTGGGCGGCAATTTTGCCTCCACAAGATGGTGATCTAATTAAGAGTTCGGCCCGTCGATACGTTCTGACATTAGTTACAGTCGGAAAAATGAAAAAATACCCATGAACGAACATATAAAACACGCTATATTTTCCTGTCACCGTGTCACAAAGAAAATTGTCCAGTGCAAGTACATATAACAATAATTATTACATGTACTTGCGCTGGCCAATTTTTGTGTGACACGGTGACAGGAAAATACAGCGTGTTTTATATGTTCCTTCATGGGTATTCTTTCATTTTTCCTACTGTATGTCTGTTGCACATCTTTTTGAGATGAGGATGTGGTCAATTTGATTGGCTTCGTTTGTTCCAGGTATTTTCCACGTTTCTTAATGGATATCGTTACCTAACCCTAAGTCTATTTTGGCTGGTTTTAGTATGGAAACTATGTTTTCCAAATATATTTACAAGAGTTACTGCTTTTTCCAGCTTAGCATTAAAATTTCCTAATGTTTTTATTCTTTATCAGTGAATAATGATACTATAATCTTATATCTGCTGTATTGTACAGAAATTATGAAAAAAAGCTATAAAACTTATTACGATCTTATTTACAAGCCTCTATTTTAATGATTAATTCGACCAATAGCATACTATGGCAGTGAAGCATGCGTCCTGAAAGAAACATCCAAAAACAAACTCGACACATTCGAAAGGAAAGTACTGAGGAGAATACTAGGCAAAAAATAAAGGAGGCCAACATTCAATTTGGGCGGTAGTGCCGTAGAAGAAGAAGAAGATTTTAATGATTAAATGTAACTTAAATATTCAAAAAACCCGTGTAGGATATTCTATAACACATTGAGTCATACGCGCTGCTTGGATTTTTTATACCAATATTAAAATCCATTATGATAGCACGTTTTCTTTTGTTTTGTTCAAAATCACTATTTTTGTAGTATTAAATTTCTGTTTAAACTTTTTTAGTTACGTATTAACAAAACTTCTGTGGAAGATCGGCCACGATTCTCTCATCGTGGACTGCTTATAGACACCTCAAGACATTTTATTCCTATAAAGAATATTCTACTTACACTAGACGCGATGGCTTACAATAAACTTAACGTTTTTCATTGGCATATTGTAGACGATCAGAGTTTTCCTTACGTCAGCAGGAAATTTCCTGAGTTAAGGTTTGTAATTATCTAATAGTAACTAAGTTTAAGATAAATATTGTAACGTGATTTTACTAATGTCTAATTATTTATTAAGAATATTTCTTTATTTTACGTAGTTATTTTTTAATTTATTTACACTATCACTATTTAATTTATTTTTTATCATTATTTAAATACAACTGTTCTTCAAGGTGCTTCTAATGCGTACACAAATAATACATTTTTTTTTATTAATTTCAGTTTAAAGGGTGCCTACACGTCGTACTATACATATTCGTATAAAGATATTCAAAATATAACGGAATATGCAAGAGTAAGAGGTATAAGAGTAATTCCAGAATTTGATACACCTGGTAATTTTTTTTTTATTTTAAACACTCGGTGACGTATTTTTTTAGTGTAGACCAAAATCATTACTATAATTACGACTATTATGTCATTTTTTGCTTGAAAATGAAAAATACACAGCCATGTTGGAGTCTACCACTGCTTCTAGTTAAACAACATTGGAGAAAGTGTACAATCTTGCCTTACTCCCTTTTTTATTTTTAAGACGTACTATTGCTGTCTGGTTCCAATGCAGATTGGCGGTAACTCTTGTATCTTTGGCATCCAATCCCAGTCTTCTGGTAGTTTCACCTGCTTCCAAATCAGTTCTACTAGCCTACTTATACTAGAGGTCAGATTTTTTGCGCCATGTTTTAAAAGTTCAGATGGTATGCCATCTGATCTAGGAGCTTTGTTTTCATTAAATTTTTGTATTGTTCTGATGACTTCCTTCTGTGTTGGGATGTTATCTTTCTCTCTTTCGTCATCCATGTCTTCGAGCTGTATTTCTGCTTCTCGCAACCTCATCTCACTTCTTATATTTAGTCTGCCCTCAAAATTTTCTGCCCACTATTTCTCCTGTTCTGTTTCTAACTATTGATAATCAAGGTTTTAATTCCTTTCTGGTCTGGTTCTACACCACCTCCAATAGTTATCAACATCTTCAATTATATCACCTGTACATTCCTCTAGCTTCTACGTTAAACCTTCCCTCCTTAACTCCTCTAACTCTCTTTGCATTAGATTAGAGCAAGCTTACGTTACTTTATACAATATAACAAATAAACATGATACTTATTTACTTATAATTACTTATAATTTTTAGGACACACGAGATCTTGGGGTGTAGCTCATCCAGAAATACTAACCGCTTGCGAAGGAGACCTAAAAGGAAAATACGGACCTATTGATCCAACTCAAAATAAAACCTACACCTTTTTGGACGATTTTTTTGAAGAAATTAGTAACACATTTGCTGATGCATACATCCATCTTGGCGGTGATGAAGTTGAGTTTGAATGTTGGTAGGATGTTTTGTAAATATGATATTTAAATGATTTTTTTGTACCTATTTATATAACACCACTGTAGGACATTAAGTAGTTCTTCTTCTTCTCATATCCTTTTACTTTTACCTTATTAGGCGTTGGATTTAGATTACGGTTCTTCCTTTACCCAGTTTTTCCATACATTTCTATGTTTGACCAGGTACCCCGTCAAAATAGCCTCGTCAAAAAAGTTCCGACAAAATAGCCCCGACATAATATCCCGCACACAAAATAGCTCCGACAAAATAGCCTGCAGACAAAATAGCTGCGGAATAATAGCCCGCCGACAAAATAGCCCCGACAAAATAGCCCCGAAAAAAAAGCTCCCTTCAGAATTCATCATGAAATAATTCCTTAAAAATACATTTTTTCGGAAATGGTAATCATCCTCTATTCAGATGTTTATCTTAACCACATTAAATAGAAGTTGTCTTTTCAGAGAACTCGAGTCCTGTCTTTCCTGCCTCTTGGAAGTTTGAACATTTAAGTTAAGCGAAAATCAATGTTAATTTATAATATAAACATTTTTTTTTGTTTTCGGGCAACAGTAAAATGCATTTTAAATTAAACACATTCTTCCTTTTTGTCAAATAATTTAAATTAAAAAAAAGTTTTTGGACACCTTGTATAAATAATTATGTAATTGTTTATAAGAGGCTGTTTTAGCCGGGGCTATTTTAGCCGGGGCTGTTTTGACCGGGGCTATTTTGTGTGCGATCTATTTCGAGGCTATTTTGTGTTCGGGCTATTTTGACGGAGCTTTTTGACGGGGCTGTTTTGACGGGGCTATTTTGACGGCTCACGGTTTGACCATCGTTTATAATTCTTAGATACTTTTCTATTTATCCCTTTCTGTTTCTTTGATCTGATCTGTGCATTTCCTTCTGGGTCTTCTCATTCTCCTTTTCTTTCTACTTCCCAATTCTAATATTTGCCATGTAATTCTTTCTGATTTCATTCTATTAATATGTATGAACCAGAATATTTTCTTCTGTGTCGGACGACACATATCTTCAAAACTATATGGTGGCGAAAAAGGAAGCGAAAGTAGCAATAGCAAAAGCCAAAGCAGAAACGTATTCAAACCTATACGATCAACTTGATACCAGGGAAGGCAAAACGAAGATATATAAAATAGCCAAACAGATAGCAAAGAAAGCAAACGATTTTAATCAGATTAGATGTATCCGAGATGAAAATAATAAAATACTAGTTCACGAAAGGGATGTCAAAAAGAGATGGAGAAAGTACTTTGACAGCTTATTAAATGAAAAATTTGACAGACAGCCTGTAGAGTCAACGGAGATAGTAGCAGCAATGGTCACCAAAATAACAAACGAGGAAGGGGCTCAAGCGATTCAAAAAATAAAGAAAGGAAAAGCGGTAGGACCAGTTGATATACCTGGGGAAGTATGGAAAGCATTGGGAGAGACAGGAACAAGGTGGCTAGCAGGTTTATTTAATAGAATTATGGAAGTTGGACAAATGTCAGACGAATGGAGAAGCAGTATACTGGTACCTGTTTACAAAAACAAGGGAGATATACAACAGTGTACAAACTGCAGGGCTATAAAACTGCTTAGCCACACCATGAAAATATGGGAAAGAGTAATTGATAGACGGATACGTGAAGAGACCGAAATATCCGAGAATCAATTTGGCTTTATGCAGGGCAGATCAACAACAGATGCAATTTTCATTATAAGGCAGTTGATGGAAAAATACAGGAGTAAAGAAACAAACGCTCATATGGTATTCATTGATCTTGAGAAAACATATGATAGAGTTCCTCGAGAGATTCTGTGGTGGGCACTCAATAGAAAGGAGTCCCTGGTGAATATGTAAAGATTGTGAGGGATATGTATGAGGGAGTAACGACTAGTGTTAGGACAGGTGTGGCAGAGACTGATAAATTTCAGGTGAAAGTAGGATTGCACCAGGGCTCGGTGCTTAGTCCGTATTTATTCTCATTAGTTTTGGACCAGATAACAGCAAAACTACAGGTAACATTCCATGGTGCTTAATGTATGCTGATGATGTCGTGTTAGTAGGAAATAATGAAAGATACTTAGAACAAAAACTGGAACAGTGGACACGAGCTCTGGAGGAAAAAGGTTTAAAACTTAGTAAGACAAAGACAGAGTATTTGCAATGTTCATTTAAAGATGAAGTTACTACAAATAACACGGTATCTTTGGATGGTGAACTGATTGTAAAAAGCAATAGTTTTAAGTACCTGGGATCGGTATTACAGAGTAATGGAGAAATAGATGAAGATGCATGCAGTATAGAATTAGGGCTGGATGGATGAAGTGGAAGGAAGCGAGTGATGTGTTGTGTGACAGGAAAATTCCAATGAAGCTGAAGGGAAAATTCTATAAAACAGCTATAAGACCGGAATTATATTATCATAAGAAGATACCCCATGGAAAGTACTATTGTTGTTGTTTACTATAATTGTGATAAACACCGAACCCATAAATACAACCTACAGTGTTTATTAACATTCATTCATTCTATAGATTCTATTCAATATAGTTTTATTGTTCATTGTAACTCATCAGTTATTATTCCATATAAAAAGTGTACAAAGAATTCATACGAATTACGTATATAAGTTTTGTTGAACACTGTATACGTATTTCTACATTTTCTGTAGAAATAAAGTTTTTTAAAAACAAACTCTACGAAAGTGAAAACTTATTTCCGGCTATGATGTACGGAACTGAATGTTGGGTAGTGAAAAAGAAAGAGGAACAACGAATGCATGTGGCGGAAATGAGAATGCTTAGATAGATGAGTGGAGTGACAAAGAAGGATAAAATTAGAAATGAGTATATTAGGGGAAGTCTAGGTGTGGCACCAATTGATGCCAAAATAAGAGAGCATAGGTTAAGATGGTTTGGTCATGTTCAACGTCGAGACGTTAATCACCCAATACGAAGAATAGCTGAAGTGCAGATTCCTGGAAGGAGTAGGAGAGGAAGACCAAAGAAGACCTGGGGGGAGACGATAAGGCAGGACATGTTGGTAAAGGGGATTAATATTGATATGACCCAGAATAGAATTGTGTGGAGAAATGCAATTAGGGAAGCCGACCTCGCATAGGGATAAGGCAAAGAGAATGATGATGAAAATATTTGCCTATGTTTAATGTACTCAGTAATATGTTTCTGCTTTGTCATTTCAAGATGATGCTTCCTTTGTTTTCATAATGTCTCCTTCTAATGGTGCTTCATTTGTTTTTATATTTAAATTTCTGCTTCTTCTGTTTTACTCTGAATTTAACTCGGCTCGAGATATATGTGATGCTTTCTACTACCTCAATATTGTCTTCTACTGTAATTCGGTTACCATTGTCTTTTTCTAGGTTTACCAAAATTAATAAACATATTTATTTGACTTTTTATTTATCTCTGATATTTAGTTATATTTTAATAACCTTTTTCAGGAGTAGCAGTACCATTATTAAAAACTTTATGAAGAAAAACGGAATCAACGATTTTAAAGCTTTAGAAAATTTTTATTTACAGAAACTTATTAATATGGTAGCTAAACGAAATCGTAAATATATAGTTTGGGAAGAGGTATTTACAAATGGCGTTAAACTACCCAACAATGCAATTGTTCAAGTTTGGAAAACTTATTGGCACTCAGTTCTATTAGAAGTAAGTGGAATTTATTACACAAATTTATAATATGCTGGCCGCTACATCCAAAATAATGTTCATGATTATATTGGACAGAGGCTAGCTAGCCTATAGAGCAATAAATATAAATATAAATAACGTAAATATCGAGGTTGTTGACGAATATACATAGGTACATAATATATTATATTATACATACAGTATGTCCCTGTAAGTTGTATCTATTCCGGTAGGTGTGAGTTGACGGAATTAATTAAAAATAATAAAAATAGGTTAACGACGAACAGTAAAACATTTATTTATTTTGGTAACAAAAAGGTGTTGCTTAGTTAGATCTCGGAAAAGGGTCGATCGTTAGCGAGTAGTGCTTTGTTTGCACGCTGTGAATAGACTGTTAAGAAAAGCCACAACCTATTATATCGATGTTATGCATTTCTACAATTTGGCCCGGAGAGGACAATAAATTATTTTGATCTGACGTATAAAAACAGACACACTTCTGCAGTTTTAAAAACGAATGCATGTCCCAAAGTGAGTTGTTGACATAATGATCTGATATGGTAAATAATTTATGGGGACTTCAGTTTGTTAAACTGACACTCCAAAAACATGGTTGGATGCATTTCGTTTTGTAAAACCATGTCTTTCTTAGCGTCTGGTTTGTATATTAACGGTGACTTTATATGACCCATATTATTTCGTTTTGAGAAAAAATATTAAAATTAAAATTAGCAAGAATAGTAATTAAATCGTATCGTATTCGTAAAACTATTTAAAAAAAGAATGTGTGTGTACTTTATACGCACGTAAGAAGTTATACTTCTATTATAATAAATATAATCTAAAATCTAACTTCATATTATGATTTCAACGAAACCAATATACCTATATACTTTAAACAGTTTTTTGTATTGTATTTAAATATTAAACTAATTTTAGAAAGAACAAAAAAAATACCAAAAATTAAAATAAAATAAAAAACAAAAAAAGAATGTGTGTACTTTGTACGCACGTAAGAAGATATTCTTCTATTATATAGGTAAACTCAACGAAATAAATATACTTAACAGGTTATTTGTATTTTATTGAAAAATTAAACTAACTTTCTTATCTACCACTTTCAAAAAATTTTTATTAAAACAACCAAAAATAAAAAAAATATATGAATCGCCCAGGATTTGAACCCGCGTCATTTCAATCACGAAGCTAACGCCCTATCAACTACACCAGCGAGGTCCTTCTAATTGACATGTAAGTTTCGGATATTACACAACACGGCGACAAGTAGTGTAAAAATATTATGTAGTGTAAAATAATCATTTTACTACAGAGAAACAGAAATCCAAAAACACAAGAATTATAATAAATAATACATTTACTAAAAACACTAATATATTCTTTTAATGACTTATTTGCACGGATACAGATACATAAATACCTATCTTGAAAGATTAGCAAGGAACTACATACTCTCTGTGTGCGCAGGCGCGCAGATTTATGTACAATTTTACCCTCAATGGAATCGCGCCTAAAGAAGAATATCTTCAAAAAAAATATATGACTTTGTCAGGATTTGAACACGGGACCTCTCGATCCCTAGGCGAATGCTCTGCCGATCGGCTACCACGGCTTTTGTATTCAGTGGCTCATTTCTTGGACATAATTACAATCTCGATGACAGATACTTTAAATGAAAATAAACATTTTCAATAATACTTTATTAGGAGGAAGACAAATCCACAGACATAAAAATTATAATAAATATATTTACTAAAAACACTAATATTATATTCTTTTCACTCACACCTTATTTGCGCTACATAACTTAAAAGATGTAGCGACTATTTTTTAATACCATACTGTCCGTGTGCGCATGCGCCGGGCAATGTAAAAATTCACCCTCGTGCCTAAAGAAGTATAACTTTAAAAAGTTTCCATATGGATACAACTTACAGGGACATACTGTATATACCTAAGTAAAATAATCAAAGCTAATAAAGATAACCAAACAATTGAAGTACAAAGAAGAATCAGATTTGCGTGGACAACGTATTGAAAGTTAGGATCGATACTAAAAAGAACAAAGATACAACAGTAGGTACCTAAAAACCCGTGTATTTGATCAGTGCATCCTTCCTGTTCTGACATGTGGCTCAGAAACATGAACATTAAGAAAGGCCAACATAAACAAAATAGAAATAACTCAAAGAAAAATAGACGCAGATCCATATTGGGAAGAAAACTGCAAGACAGAAAATCAAACAAATGTGTAAGAGAGAAGACAAAAGTAAAAAATGTAACAGAACATAATATAACATTCTTAAAGTGGAGATTTGCTTAAAGTGGGACACAATGCGAGACAGGAAGATAAAAGATGGAAGGCTGAGATACAAAACTGGAGAACGTGGACAGGAAGAAGAGGAAGAAGAAGTCCTCAGATGCGATGAAAGGACGATATTGTAAAAGCTGCAGGAACTCCCTGTAAATGCTCAACCAAAGACAGACAGATTTGGAAAGACTTAGGGAAGGCCTATGTGCAAAGTTGGATAGAAATGAGCTAAAGCCTAATAAGAAAGTCAGAGCTAGACAACTAAGAAGCAACCAAGCAGGCTTTGGTGCTAAACGATCCACTATCGACCACATTTGTACTAAGAATTATTTTGGAACAAGCTAGCGAATGACAAAGAAACATAAATATAGTTCATTTTTATAAACATAAATATAGTTCATTTTTATTGACTTCAAAAAGGTCTTCGATAGTATATACAGAAAGCAAATGTAGAAAATTCTGAAACTATATAGACTGCCAATGAAATATATAGATACATGAAATACATCAACTTGATCAGATTATTCTATAAGAGATACGAGATATAGAGCCAGACTGGAACATGTGGGAGAAATGGTAGAACATACAGCTATATAAAACCGTCAAGAGTGGTCAAGATATTTACAATTATTAATATTATGATTTTGCTTCTGTTTTCATCTTATTTCATTTTTATAACCATATATTTTTGTGTAGGTAACAAACTCAAACAGAACAGGAATACTTTCATCTTGTTGGTACCTAGATCATCTCAATACCGGAGGTGATTGGATACAATTTTACAACTGCGAACCACTTTCCTTTAGTAGCAACCCCAAGAATCAATTACTAGTTGTTGGAGGTAAATAAATCATTTTTACTTATTTTTTTATCACCTTTGACTTGGTCATCATTAATGGTGCTAGAGTCCTATAAAAGAGCCTCGACCTTCCCAAGTCTATTACGTCAGTCAGTCCTATCCATTGCCAACCGTTGCCAGTTTGCTGCGCCTATTTTTCTCCCATTCTCATCTACACCATCCTTCCATCTGAGTTTTGGCCTACCCCTATTTCTACTTCCTACAGGTTGTTACATAAGGATTCTTCTAGGAAGGTTGTTATGCTGTGATCTTGCTAGATGTCCTGCCCATCTTAGTCTTCCTATTTTTATGAGAGATACTACGTCTTTACCACCAAATATTTGTCTATATCTGTGGTATATCCTCCTACGAACACCATTTTCAACGATGCCACCGAATATTCCTCTCAGGAACCTTTGTTCAAATATAAGCAGGTTTTCATCTGCCTTGAAGATGGTCCATATCTCCGATCCATATGTCAAAATTTGGCTGTATATAGGGGTTTTGTCTATGGTTATTTTTGTTTTTTATCAAGTTTCTGTTTCTCAGATGTCCTACTCCGTCCAAAACAGCATTTGTTTGCTCGGATTATCCTTCGATTGATTTCTTCCGTCATGACGTTCTCCTTGGTGATCAGGGAGCCTAAGTATGTGAATTTGTCCACCACTTCAAAGATAGAGTTATCAACCCTGAATTGGTGACCGATGTTTCTGGCTCTATTGTTGGGTATTGATGCCATCATCTTAGTTTTCTCCTCACTTGCCAAAAATTTGGCAAGTACTTGTCAAGTGCGACATAGTGAGTAGCAGCCTTCAGATGATTTTATAGAAGATTTTGTTTATTTACATTTTAGGTGAGGCTTGCATGTGGGCGGAGGTCGTAAATCAAAATAACATCATGTCACGAGTTTGGCCAAGAGCTTCAGCTACAGCTGAAAAGCTTTGGTCACAAAGAGATGAT
The DNA here is from genome assembly GCF_917563875.1 of Diabrotica virgifera virgifera. Lineage (NCBI taxonomy): Eukaryota > Metazoa > Arthropoda > Insecta > Coleoptera > Chrysomelidae > Diabrotica > Diabrotica virgifera. The sequence continues at coordinate 263,603,679 of NC_065447.1, read as the reverse complement.
AATTACGACTTACTTAAAGTAAGAAAACGACTGGAAGAGCACACGTGCAGAATGAATAGGAGAGGCATAGAAGCACAACCACCAAATGGTCCAGGGTTTTGTTACTGATTTTATTTTTTATAATAGTTAAAGTTGATAATATTAATTTAATGACCTTTTATATTTCTATAAGCTTAATATTTATCTTAAAACGTAGTGAATTGATTAAATTTTTCATAAATCTATTAATTTTTCTTTTCACGTACCACCCAATCAATAAAATCACCAAAATTAAAGAAATTTTCCAGCCAACAAAATTTGGTGAAGGAGCATGGAGGTAATGTATTACTGGTTGTCTATCTTATTTTGACAGTCTAAATTTTGGCGGATGCGATGGGTCATAGTAACATTAGAGAATTTTATTTATTTCCTCTTCATATCTATTTTTTATTAAATAAATTTTATTCTTCCTTAAGTTTTTCAATATTGTACTTTTTCTTTGTTTTTTTTTCAATTTCGCTTTTCCTTTCTGCCTCTTCCCATCTTTAAGCGAGGTAATGGTCCGAATTGATTTCAATATTGCCTATTTTACAATATTTTTTGACAAAATAAAATAGTATGAACAATAAAAATATTTATTTAAATTTCAAAAAGACAAACAACTTCTTTTTACGTTGATGCTATATAACTATCTGTTCTGTACATTTCATAAGCAAATTCTTCCCTATGATTTGGATCAAACTCCAGACCTATGTAATCTATTTCTAGAGCAAAGTCACCACCATATCTTTCACCAGCAGTAATTCCAAAACTAGCAACTCGATCCAATTGTACTTGACGTTGCATATCCTGAACTCGTCCTTTTGAACCAAAAAAGAACTTTGAGAAAGGTATCTAAAATAAATTAATAAAATAAATAGGTATATATATTTTCAAGAAGTGTCCTAGGTATTTTTAGTTGATTTTAAAAAAGGGACCAATGTTTTAAAAGAAAAGTGACATAACTCAAATCTTGTTTTCTCTGTTAAATCAGATAGATTTGGTTTTGTACACAATTAGAAACATTAACTTATTTATATTCTTGGTTTTTAATTTATAAATTTTAGCAGTTACAGTTTAAAACTTGGTTAAATTAAGATCTAAAAACCTATTTTCGTCTCTCCTGAAAAAAAGTTATTTTTTGAGTGGAGACACTTTTTTTCTGGATGAGCGGTATGTCCATATGTCCATTATAAAACCGTCTTACCCTTGCTACTTGCCAATATGGTCCACCTCTTGTAAACAGAACATAATGATACATATCATTCCATGTAAGATCATAATATCCTTTACAATGAATATTTAACAAATATGACCTTCCATCTCCTCTTACTTTCATCACTAACATATTATAAGCCGTCCAGTCCAAATGTCCATCTCGTTTAAATGATTTCTAAAACATTAATAAACAAATAAATAAATAGATTCACTAAGCTTGGGAATACAGGGAAAGATAAGAGGCGGAAGGAGTATAGGAAGAAGGAGAGTGTCATGGTTCAAGAATTTAAGGGACTGGTTTATATGCAGTTCTATAGAACTCTTTAGAACAGCAGTAGATAGAGTAAATATAGTGATGATGATATCCAACCTCCGATTAGGAGACGGCACTTAAAGAAGAAGAAGAAGAAGTTTGGGAATAGTGCTACTGTACAGAGTAGAAACATAGACATTAAAAGTGCAAATAGTTATGAAGATGAAATCCTTCGAACTTTGGATATACCTAAAAATGCTGAGAATTCCATGACCAACAGAGTCACCAACCAGGAATTGCTGAGAGGGATGAGCATAAAACAATAAAAGTACGCAAGACCATAAATATACCTGAGCCGCATCCTGTGGAATGAAAAATAGAGTCTGCTGGTGGTCATGCAGGATAGAGTAAATGGGAAAAAATAGGTGGAAAGAAAATGTCAATGCAGTGTAAGTTTTTAGAAAGTGAAGAAAATTTAGATTATAGAAAATTTACAGGACTTTATAATACCTACAGTAGGAAAAATGAAAGAATACCCATGAACGAACATATAAAACACTCTGTATTTTCCTGTCACCGTGTCACACAAAAAATTAACCAGCGCAAATACATGTAATAATTATTATCACATGAACTTGCAATGGTCAATTTTCTTTGTGACACGGTGACAGGAAAATACAGCGTGTTTTATATGTTCGTTCTTGGGTATTCTTTCATTCTTCCGACTGTATCTCCCTTTATACATCTTTTATCTCCTTTTATTACATTAAAAAAGGTTATGCAATTTTTGGGCAAAATGATTTTATATTAACAATGCTGAAGAACTAAAAGGATCAAAGTTCAGAATACACTTAAATATTTACCCTTGCTCTATGAGTCTTCATACTGCAATACCCTGAACGTTTAACTCTACCATCTTTAGGTACTCTCATAGAGAGATTTCCAGAAAATAATGCTTTACCCTGTTCTGTAAGAGTAAGTGAAGCTTTGCTGAATCCTTCCTTATTATCACTATCACTTGTTATATTCCAGTTCTTCAGTGATTCCTCATTTCCGAACCTCCATTTAACATCTACCTCTCCTAAAAACAAGGTATTATTGGAAAATCCAAATGTTTGTAATTTATTTTATTAGGGGCACCATATCAAGGCCTAATACAAACCAGAAAGCAATGAAATTTGCAAAAATTTGACAATAGACAACGCAAATATTAAAGTAGTAAAACAGCTCACATATCTGGACATACAGATAACTGAGAAAATAGAAGAAAGTCATACTTTCACGAAAGCATATTTTAAAATCAATTTACCTGGTCTGAATATGAGGATAGGATCATCTTCAAATCTTTCCTTAACTTCTTGGGTCCAGAGCTTAATTTCATTCTTTAATTCATGTAAGCCTTCCCTTAGACGATCTTTTAAGGGAGGCATGTTGTCTAAGTTTCTGTATCCACCCTTATCATCTCGTTCCCAAAAGGCATTTAATGTAGGAGATGTATGAAATGTTCTTTTGCCTTGTCTACAAAGGGGATATTGAACAAATTTCCACATAGAAAACATTATGCACTTATGTATCCTTTTTTAACATTTCCACATTCAACTTTAAAAACTTAAAATATTGAACACAACTGACATAAACAAAATTTTATAAATAAATTCAAAATAATTTTTTTGATTTTTTCTAACTTTACATAACCTATAAAAACACAGATTAATACATAGATATATAATACCATAGATTTATAATACTCTAGATTGCGCCTTACGATCTTAAAATGGGTGACGGTTGCGACAGAGATAAATGAGCCTATTTGGTCGGTAGTCTCTTTTTAATTTAAGGGGAATATCGACGACGTGACTATCCCACTTTATCGAGTATTATGTATTGACAGTTCGAGCGGGTGGTGACGAGAAATGGTCTTTGGTCTTCGGACATGGATAATCGTGGTTCGAATCCCATACAAACTTTCCCTTTTTTATTTTTAATTTAATCAATATTGCGTTTATTAGATATTTTTACATCTGAAAAATGGACCTAAGTAAATCTAGCAGATAATAAATGTATGTATAGTAAGTTAATATTGGAATACATAATTATTTGTAAAATAAGTCATTCGTTATTAATATAAATTCGGCCTTATTCGAATGACGTGAATAATGTTTGTATTGCTTCTACCTTTTTAAAAAATTGTAATAATAGTTTCATAAATAAAAATAATGTCTAATTACTTATAATTGAATCGGTCATTTCAAAAACAGCAAAGTCCACAATTTTCAGAAACTAACTTTTTGAGAGGAATAGACTCCTTTAAGATAAACGTTGTGTGCAAAAACGACACCAGTCCAGTAAAAACATTAGGAACAAAACTACAATATAACTCTGAATTTTGATGTCATCCATTTCATCCATCTTTCGACTATATAGGTAGTTTTCTTTGCTCTTCTGTAAAATTAGGAATATGTGACTCGTGTCTCGTGTTGTTTTTGAAATGACCGATTCAATTAATAAATCGATGATGGTACATTATGTTGATATTAATTATTGGTAATTTGTACGAATATTTTTAACAATTACTTTATACTATTGTACCATTAACTTATTAAAAAAATAACATTGGCTTTTATATTTTTAAAAATCTATAGGTACCTACACAGTTTTTCTTATTTGTTATATATTTCTTTGCTTAGATTTATTTTAGAGATATAATAATATCTAATAAACGCAATATTGATTAAATAAAAAATAAAAAAAGTAAAGATTGGTATGGGATTCGAACCAGGATTATCCACGTCAGAAGACAAACGACCAGTTCTCGTCGCCATCCGCTCGAACTGTCAAACCATCTAAAATACTCGACGACAGAGTAGGATAGTGACGTCGTCGATACTCCCCTTGAATTAGAAAGAGACTACCGACCAAATAGGCTCATTTATCTCTGTCGCAACCGTCACCCATTTTAAGATCGTAAGGCGCAATCTAGAGTATAATATATCTATGTATAATACTATGTATTATATATCTATGGATTAATAATAACCTGAAAATTTATGACAATCTATGAGTATAATATATCTATGATCTATGGTGAGCACAGGACACAGCTTGACACTTTTGACAGATGATATATCAAAAGAAGAAGAAATAGGTTATTTTTCATGTATTTTTATTTTCAACTTTCTACCCTTAAATAACATCAAAATAATAAGCTTCTTCAAATTACCTAATCATCGGATGCTTTGAATTTAAATGAAACTTAAACAATGTTTTCAAAACCTTTTATTTTATTCTCATCGGTTCAACAATTTAACTACTGCTGTAGATGTAAACCAACAAGTACTGTAGTTTTAAAACTGTTAACAGATGTAAAAAGTTTTAAGAGAGGAGAGTTCCTCAATCATCAGTTGTTTTGTACTGGTCCAGGAAGAAGCAATGAATCAGTAAGCCAAGATGTGAAGGTGTCCAAAGACTTTAAAGCCATTTATGAAGAGAACAGAGAAAAGCTTAAACATACAGAGAAAAAATTGAAGGAAAGGGGACAGTTTTTGCTAAATGATATTAAAGAAACTAAAAATAAAGTTAGGGAAAAAGTGGAAGAAGTAATTGAGGTATATAGTAATACTGGCTTCTGCCAACAGTTAGGAAAGTTATTTGAACAACTTAACACCTTGGCGGTGTTTAGAGATATTTATAAATTTATGTTGACTGCGTTACAAGGCAAATAATGTTTAGTATACCCTATATGCTTGAGAAAGCATATGATAGAGTTCCTCGAGAGATTCTGTAGTGGGCACTCAATAAGAAAGGAGTCCCTAGCGAATATGTAAAGATTGTGAGAGATATGTATGAGGGAGTAACGACTAATGTTAGGACAGGTGTGGGAGAGACTGATAAATTTCAGGTGAAAGTAGGTTTGCACCAAGGCTCGGTGCTTAGTCCTTATTTATTCTCATTAGTTTTGGACCAGATAACAGTGAAACTACAGGGTAGCATTCCATGGTGCCTAATGTATGCTGATGATGTAGTGTTAATAGGAAATAGTGAAAGAGACTTAGAACAAAAACTGGAACAGTGGAGACCAGCTCTGGAGGAAAAAGGTTTAAAACTTAGTAGGACAAAAACAGAGTATTTGGAATGTTAATTTAAAGATGGAGTTACTACAAATAAAATGGTATGTTTGGATGGTGAAATGATTGTGAAAAGCAATAGTTTTAAGTACCTAGGATCGGTATTACAGAGTAATGGAGAAATAGATGGAGATGCATGCAGTAGAATAAGGGCTGGATGGATGAAGTGGAAAGAAGCGAGTGGTGTGTTGTGTGACAGAAAGATTCCAATGAAGCTGAAGGGAAAATTCTATAAAACAGCCATAAGCCGGCTATGATGTACGGAACTGAATGTTGGGCAGTGAAAAAGAAAGAGTAACAACAAATGCATGTGTCGGAAATGAGAATGCTTAGATGGATGAGTGAAGTGACAAAGAAGGATAAAATTAGAAATGAGTATATTAGGGGAAGTCTAGGTGTGGAACCAATTGATGCCAAAATGAGAGAGCATAGGTTAAGATGGTTTGGTCATGTTCAAAGTCGAGACGTTAATCACTCAATACGAAGAATAGCTGAAGTGCAGATTCCTGGAAGGAGTAGGAGAGGAAGACAAAGTAGTGCAAAGAAGAGCTGGGGGGTAGACGATAAGGCAGGACATGTTGGTAAAGGGGATTAACATTGATATGACCCAAGATAGAATTGTGTGGAGAAATGCAATTAGGGAAGCCGACCCCACATAGGGATAAGGCAAAGAGAATGATGATGACCCTATTTGCCACTGTGCATTATGATGGACCCAACCGGTAATGTAGTACAAGATCTATTTGTCTCGTAACGCAGCCAAGCGTTATTCAGATATTAGCACATTGATTGCCAACTATGAGGTACAGTTACAGTCATTGAACAGTTTACAGGCAACGTGACGTTACCAGTGGTGTACCTAAAATAGGTTATTTAAAATTAAAAAATAAAAATAATATAAATATATTTGACATTTAACAAAATGGAAAGTATAAAAAGAAGTTTTTTGAATAGAATGGATTATGGTCTTAATAATAAAAACAAGGAAGTCTGGTTTGAAAATACCGATTTTATTTTATATCTATCCCAAAATATCCAATCTTTGTTTGACTTTCCATATGCACATATATGGCTCACATCCAAATCTGTAGTAACTTGTCTTAAAAACCAACCGTCTTTGAGTCTGGCAATTGCTCTTGCTTTTGCGCATCATTCAAATTCATTATAACCATTTTGGAGGAGTTTGATATCGTTATTTTATTTTTCAACACTCGCGAAATTTTTGACAAGCATTTACTTTTTGAAATTTTTTGACTTTGACATTTTTATCAAATTCGTATGACACTGAAATTTTACAGTATTACAATATAAAAATTAAGATGTAAACTATTCAGTGATCGTAACTGTACCTAATCTGAATTGATTTCTATCCTAGGATGTCAACTACGTTATTTAGCAGTAATATACAAAATCATTGCTCATCTACTGTTAGGTAATTTGATTAAATAAATTTGTCATTTCAGGCCAGTCATTTAGACATTACTGTGGCAGTCATTGTGTTAAGTAACAAGAATTTTACTTTTCAACGTTTTATTGCCTTTTTGAATACATCGATACACCAGTTCCAAAGTGTAACAAGTCAAAAACCATTAGTTACGAGACAAAAGGGTAATAACTCGAGTTGTTACAATTTGGAACTAAAATAATTACTGTTTTATGACAAAATATATGTGTAACATCTTCACAAGAGGTTATTATAGAGTTGTTAACCTTAGAAACCCATAACTATTGGTTATTGAAGCACTTTTCAACACATAACTCCAAGAACTCACTAAAATTTAGACTTACTATTCTATGAAACCGGTGTATCGATATGTAATTTTTGCAGAAATATTGATCTAATATATTTTTTCTGTTTCAGAGAGAAAATGTATACACAATACCAAATTTTTTATGTGTGACCAGAATAGCTTTATCTCCATATTTGGGATTTTTGATAGTTCAGACGCAGTTCGATAATGCTCTTTTTATATTAGGGATAGCAGCTGTCACAGATTTGGTAAATAGTAAGATCTCTTCTAAAAACTAAATTTTAAAACTAAAACATGTTAGTCTTGTGGCCAGAACTGTTTCATAGCTGATCAAAGTCCACAGAGTTTCAGAGTGTATTCATATGTAGTGAGCACGTAAAGGTTGGAATAAATTCATTTTCTCGAGAATTGACGATTTTGGAAAAAAATCCCGAAACAGGTCAATTTTTATTTTTAAATTACGACTTTTTGGCATATATATCATACTAGTGGCGTCACCCTTCTGGGCGTGATGACGTCATCGATGATTTTTTTAAATGAGAATATCGGTCGTGTGATAGCTCATTTGAAAGATAATTCAATTCTCTATTCAGTAATATAAACATTAACATAATTATTTATACAGAGTGTCCAAAACAAATTTTTTTGGATTAAATTTATTGACATAAAAAGAAGAATGTATGTAATTTATTTAATTCAAAATACATTTTACTGCTCTCAGAAAACATAAAAAAATATTTATTTGAAAAGTAATAATTGCTTTTCGCTTAAATTAAATGTTCAAATTATCACGAGGCTGGTGGGTGGCTGCTTTAATATTAAATTTAAGCAGAAAACAATACTTATTTGCCAAATAAACATTTTTTCCTGTTTTCGGATAGCAGTAAAATGTATTTTGAATTAAATAAATTACACACATTCTTCTTTTTATGTCAATAAATTTAATTGAAAAAAAATTTTTTGGGTACCCTGTATAAATAATTATGTTAACGTTTATATTACTGAATAAAGAATTGAATTACCTTTCAAATGAGCTATCACACGACCCCTATTCTCATTTAAAAAAATCATCGATGACGTCATCACCAACAGATGGGTGACGTCACTAGTATGATATATATGCCAAAAAGTCATAATTTAAAAATAAAAATTGACCTGTTTGGGGATTTTTTTCCAAAATCGTCCGTTCTTGAGAAAATGAATTTATTCCAACCTTTACGTGCTCACTGTATAAGTTGTGCCACTTCAGATACAAAAGCAAGTTTGAAATTCAAATTCAGCGGGTCAAAATACATATGAATACATTCTTAAAATCCGTTGACTACGATCAACTAAGAAACATCATTAACTGGCACTTATGCTTGTATTAATAGATGAGTCTCAATATGATGTCGATACTTGTACTGGACTATTAATATGGGCATTAGACTAAAATTACTGAAACATGAAAAAATAGGAAATATTTTATTAAATCCAGACCAATTTAATGAAATCTAAATTATTTGTAGCTAGATGGTTGGATAGCAAGAACATGGAAGAGTCAGTCCTCAAAAATTGGTAGTTTCTTAGATCCAATGGCAGATAAAATTTTAATTGGGACATTGTTCCTGACCCTCACTTATGTGGATTTAATCCCTCTAGTTTTAACAGGATTAATTATAGCTAGAGACGTCCTACTTGTAGCCGCTGGATTTGTAATAAGATATCTTTCTCTTCCTCCTCCTGTAAGTTAACTATTGAAAATAATTTTTTTAACACCTTGACTGTATTACGAGACAAATAAACCTTGTATTTCACTAACAGTTGGCTTCAGCTTCTTCAACTGTTACATAACACACTGAGGCAAAGTTTCACTACGGGATGTAATGCCTCATAACGCACTCAACGTAAGTTTATAAATGTCTCTAAATGTAGCCAAGGTGTTAATGTGGTTATGGCATGTTTTATGTTTCTCACAAATATATCTAAAGGTTTGTTGTTTGTTTGGGTTTATATGACTGCAGACACTAAATCCATTCGCCAATTTTACTATTTTTTATTTTATTAGTCATTTTTTCGTATCTTATCCTAAAACTAATACTAATATTAATCTCTAATAAACAATTCTACTAATAAATAATTATTTTTGTATTTTTTTTTAAATTTTTTTTAATATTGATGTATTTTGGAAATTAAACTTGCCTTTTTTATACAATCTAACTAAAAGGCTGATGCCAAGTTTTTTTTTGTCTTATATCCATCAGCATATCTAAAGGTTTATCTAAATACTTATGTTTCTTATGGTAAACAAAGATACATGATCAGGTTGTATACTGCATGTAGGTCTGTACTTGTGATTCATATTATGTGAACAGAAATATACACATTTCGATTTTCTTAACATAAATATGGATGCCTCAGAAGTCAAACGGTGTAAGTCAATTCCCCCTAAAAATGACTTGTTGAAGTTTAACACACATTATTATATAAATATAATAATATTATTATTTCATTGTTTGTATTTATGAATATGTTACCCATATTATGGTAAATAAAGATGGTTTATTTAATTTTAATAATTACTTATATTTCTGCAACTACATTCAGAAACATCTTAATATCTCATTTTAAACACTTATTGACTTACACCGATTGGCTTCTGAGGCATCGATATGTCACAATGACTTTTTAGTTATAAAGATGTTAAAAATAGATATCTTACATGCCATATACAATCTAGTGATAAACAGTAATAAAAAATTGTAACTTCCTGTTTTACTAAAATTATTATAAGTTGATACATTCTTCTGTTTCAAGAGAACATTAAGTAGATATTTTGATATGACTCATGCCACTGCTCAACTAGCCCCTACATTTATAAGCAAAGTTAATACAGCTGTACAGATATTGCTAGTCGGTTCAACATTAGCTGCTCCAGTGTTTAATTATGTTGGACATCCTGCCTTGGAGGCACTATGGTAAGTATGTGTATATATTTAAAAATGGATATAAAAAATCATTTTGCCGAAACAAGAGTGCTAAAAATACTTACAACTGAATTTCTTATTTATAGACCAGTGCAAATAGCAAAAAAACAATAAAAAATTAATAGCAGGATGAGACCAATTCCAAATGAAAGTACACATATTAGATAACATGTGGAACATTTTTCACCAAATCTGGATGAGGGGAACATGGGTTTGGGGAGCGCTGTTAGGGGTGAAAACGGTTAATTACGATTTGCGGCAAAACGGCACATCCTATCGAAAAAAGTTAAATCGCAAAGTTGTAGGCAATAAAAAGATCTACAACTTTTGTAAATAAACATTTTTCACATAACCTCAAAATATCCGAGAAAATTGGAAAATTCGATGTTTTTGATTTTATTTTATTTTCTCACTGAAAAAAAAATTTTTTTTTACCAAGTATGGAGGAAACTTTTACCTCTTTATGTCCCAAATACGCTGTAATTTTTTTTGTATAAAAATATTTTTTTAAATTCTTGTTTTTTATGTTTAAGGGAAAATGTAAGCATTTTTTCAATTGAAAAATCTCCCGAAATTTTTTTATCTTTTTTAAAGAATTTGGCATTTTTTTTTTGTTTATTGAAACCTCTATTTTCTGATGGTGTAAATAAATATATAGGTTACTGTGGAAAATTTTGTCACAAAAGGCAAAAATCGGAAATTTATTTTCAACCCCTCACCATTTTCAGATTCTCAGACGTAATGTAAGTTGCATAGCGAGTAGGTGCAGCCCAGCCAGACGCCGCGCTGCGGCCATTATGTGTACCATGATGACACATACAGTGAATCAAACGTACGTGTTAAAACATAATTTTGTGAAAAGAATTTAGTGACAAATTTATTTATTTTAAAGGAGATTGTGTAATCTACATAAAAAGGTAAATACTACCTGTGTCTTATTCTCAATTTAATATAGACGAATAAAATGTAGACGAAGACCATGATGGTCTAGAAGATTTAAAGGAAACTGCAGAATCTGTAAGCATTACCGAATGTGATGAAGAAATGCCATCAAAGAAGCAAAAACTTAATTAATTGATGAAAAATTGGCCATTAAAATTATAATAATTACTTTCTTTTGTATTAAATAAACTTTTTGTTAAAAAAGTTGTTGCGACTTTTAATTTGGTTCATGAGAAAAAAGTTTAAAAAAATGTAGTTTATAGGTAAGTAGGCCGACTTTAAAAAAAATATAGTTTAAAAAAAATAAGAAACACGCTTTTAAAGCACTAAAAATTTAAAAATAACTTTTAAAATTAAAGCTAGTAATATTTTATTTTTAAATTTTTAGTGCTTCAAAAGCGTGTTTTTTATTTTTTTTTAAATATAATTTATTCAGAAAATTAAAAATCACAAACAACGGCATTGGTGTAGTAAATTTTTAACAGAGGTTCGTTGGTTCCTGCTCGCTATGCAACTTATATTACATCTGAGAATCTGAAAATGGTGAGAGGTTGAAAATAAATTTCCGATTTTTGCCTTTTGTGACAAAATTTTCCACAGTAACGTATATATTTTTTTACACCATCAGAAAATAGAGGCTTCAATAAACAAAAAAATGCCAACTTCTTTAAAAAAGCTAAAAAAATTTCGGGAGATTTTTCAATTGAAAAAATGCTTACATTTTCCCTTAAACGTAAAAAACAAGAGTTTTAAAAAATATTTTTATACAGAAAAATTACAACGTGTTTGGGACAGAAAGAGGTAAGTTTCCACCATATTTGGTAAAAAAAAAATATTTTTTTTCAGTGAGAAAAAAAATAAAATCAAAAACGTCGAATTTTCCGATTTTTTCGGATATTTTGAGGTTATGTGAAAAATGTTTATTTACCAAAGTTGTAGATCTTTTTATTGCCTACAACTTTGCAATTTAACTTTTTTCGATAGGATCTGCCGTTTTGCCGAAAATTGTAATTAACCGTTTTCACCCCTAAAAACGCTCCCCCAACCCGTGTTCCCCTCATCCAGATTTGGTGAAAAATGTTCCACATGTTATTTAATATGTGTACTTTCATTTGGAGTTGGTCTCACCCTGCTATTAATTTTTTATTTTTTTGGTCCATTTTAGAGCTATCTGCACTGGTCTATTAACTGAATTGTTGATTATAAAAATTATTTTTATACTTCTGCTTATATACACAGTTTTGTTTTCTTTTCGATTCAGAGGTGTTCAGGTAGCCCCACTGAAGAAGTGTTGAGACAGAAACAGCTGCCTGGAGGATTATGTGTCGCCTCTGAATCGAAAGGAAACATAAACTGTCTTTCACTTTTATCTTTACTTGAGTACTAGGAACTAACTTTCGGATCTTTTCCTAGACGGATGAAGCGAAATGTGACTCCATATTGTAGGGTCTTTTTTGTCTTCTTTATTCGTCGTCTCTTGTCTTAAACTGTAAGTCAGAGATTTAGGATGTCACCAGAAAGTAGTTCCACGAAAAGTTCAGATTTAAATATTTATTATTTTTAATAAATTTTGCATCTGGACTTTCATCTTTTCTTTTGAATTTTTTAGGTATATCACTGGTACAACGACAGTAGCTGCAGGACTGAGTTACTTGTTATCAAAAAATACATATAGAATGTTAAAAAAATCTAATAGTTAAAAATCGGTAGTTATAAGACCAAATATAAAGATGTTTTTAATAAAGTATTGTTACGTTTTTAATTAATTTGTTAATGCCTTTAAACACTTACTTAGTTTTTATTTTAATTTATTCTATGTTACGGGTAGTTCTTTCAAGACGACAGACTCAGTAAAACACAAGTTAAAAATAAAGTAAATATATTAAAGATGATTATATACAGTTTAAAACAAATAAAATAAAATATAATTCCGTCTTCTGCAAAGGAAAAACAGTATTAAACTTTATTACAGATATCCGATCATAATAGCAACATTAAAATAATACGATAAACAGTATTACCAGAGAACGGTAGTTCTCGCCAGTGGCGCACATCCACACTCCCTACACACGACACTATACACGAAATTTTCGATTTCCTAAATCTGACTGAATTGAAAATTGGGCCAACTCCCATCTTAATGTTCAGGAAAAGACTCACCCATTCATATGTCAACCATCCATTTTGGTCCAAGGGTGTGGATTTTACGGCCCTTCTTATTTAGGGTCTGTTTTTCGTTCTCGTCCCAAAAACTTCGAAAATTTAACTCCGACCTTTGCGGCTTCTGATAGTACTGATCATTACCTTTCTAACGCATGTCTAATTTTGAAAATCGGTTATACCATTCAAAAGTTACCGAGCTCAGAAATATGACTCAATTTTTATTTAAAAAAGGGAAAATGTTTATCGATATGTATGTATGTGGAAAAGTTAAACTGATCTGAATTTTTTTTCTGTGTTTGAAAAGTGGGTCAGGACCGATTCAGAACCGATGTAGTTTGACTTTTGATCACCCATAAGCCAGCTATAGGACTTGGTAGGTACAAAACAGCATATTTTTTGGGGGTATATATCTTCGGTTCAAGAAGAGACAGGAGAACCGCAAATACACCAAATCAATAGTATTGAGTTAAGATTTCAAATGGTGTCTAAGCCGCCAGGATCAGACATACACACGGCTCAGTATAGCCGAAAAACTAAACTTTGAAAATTTTGGTTTTTCGACAATTACTCAAAATTTCAACCTACGAATTGCGCCAATAACTGAGCGTTTGTAGAAGGACTCTAGGCGAATCTAACGGTGTATACCTCATATCCGGGAAAATTCGAATTTTTAAGTTATAGGCTTCATAAGTATGATCAAATCTATTTCTTATGGGAAAAACGGTTTGTCAAGCTCAATAATTCCTGTAACAGCTTCTATTACCATACTTGACCTTAGATTCATCGGATAATTCTTGTCAATACGTTTCAAACTCATGTTTAGTGATCAAAATCGGTTAAGCCGTTTAGAAGTTATTAAGCTACAAAGTATAATCCAATTAACGGTTATTCCCTAAATGGTTTATGTAGTTGTAGTGGTTACGACGCTAAATTTGATCTGGCAACGGGCAATTCGAATTCATTTACCGTCCATTTCAATTTTTTTTTCAATCTATTTCGAATAGAAAAAAAATCTAGTGTACATTCGATGGACACTAGATCATTTGGGAGATAATGTGACAAAGGCGACTATTTATAAAGCTTAACGTGTAATCGAGAAACAGCATTTAACTTCATATATTTAATTTAGAAATAACTTTGAAAAACTCCTGATACAAGAATAAAAAACCGCTAAACGCCGTAAAAATGAGTGGCGCATACAATATTCCAGCTACAAAAGATCCGATATGAATATTACGTGGCGCGAAAATGTATTTTCATTTTGATGCAAAACAAAATTCTAGTTTTATTTTAAAAGATTTTTCCATAATATTTGCTAAATTTGAAGTAAAACGCGCCACAAAAGAGTAACTTTTATACAGTTTGAATTTTGAAATTCTTTTGTGGCGCGTTTACTTCAAATTTAGCAAACATTATGGAAAAATATTTTAAAATAAAACTAGAATTTTGTTTTGCATCAAAATGACAATACATTTTCGCGCCACGTAATATTCATATCAGATCTTTTGTAGCTGGACTGCATTGTATGCGCCACTCATTTTTACGGCGTTTAGCGGTTTTTTATTCTTGTATTTATATACAATAACAATCTCGCTACGTTAAATCAACATTGCCCTATATTCCGATCCGGAGATCATTCCTCGCTACTACCGCCTACTGCGATAACGATCATGGCAAGACCCACGTCGCTACTGTGGCGTCCGCCTAGGCATAGTCCCACCTCACATACGGTGAATCTTTTGCCAAGCCAGCTAATGCTAGTTCAATACGCTAGCAGCAGCTGTTGAGCCGTGGTTAGTTCAATTCGCTAGCCACGACTGATTTTATCATTCTCCTGGCTCGCCTTAAACATGCTCTCGCTGCCACTACTCCTTCGATTTCCCCCCGCGGCGCTATGCGCCAACACGGATGCTCCTCCGGTCGTCTCTGGTAAAATAGCTCATCGCTTGTCGTGGCATCACATCGTTACATCTAAAACCACACTGGTGTTCTCCTCTGCTATTATTAAGACTTCTTGCTAACTTGTTTGCGATGTGGATTGCTAATATCTTATATACTACATTTAATAGTACCATCCATCTATCTAATGGCACTACAGCCCAAACCGAGTCTTGGCCTCCTTCAGCAAGCTTCTCCAATCATTTCAATTTACTGCTGTTCTTTTGCATGAACGCGTTTTTAGGATTTTTTGGCATCCTCCTCTACTTCCTCTTCCCATCTCTTTTGGTCTTCCAACCGGTCTTTTTCCTTGCATTTAGCAATTTTCTGTAGATTCTATTCTCATACATGCGGACCACGTGACCTGCCCACCGTAATCTCTGCAGTTTAGTGTATTGTGTTAGTGTTGGTTCGCTATATTGTTCGTTTTATTATACCTAATTCGCCAGTTGTTATGTTCACTTATTGGGTCCAGTATCTTACGTAATATTTTTCTTTCAAACACTTCTAATGCATTGGCAGATTTCTGTGTCACCACCCATGTTTCACAACCATAACTTACTATGGGCCTGATCATTGTTTCATAGACCCGGAGTTTTGTTTTCCGGTGTACATCTCGCGATTAGAATATGTGGCCCATCGCAAAATAGGCTTTATTTGCCACCATAAGCCTTACTATTTATTTCCGGCTCTTCTTCATTGTTTGCGACCAGGTCCATTCCTAAATACGTGAATCTATTCACATGTTCTATATCGTCATAAAGTGTTGTTGCACCGGTCTATTTGATCTGATTTGTATGAGTAGTTTTGTTTTATTTGTATTTATTGCTAGCCCTACAGCTTCCGCACATTTAGTAGGGCCGCACCCCTATAATTCTATCATTCTGTCTTATCTCCTTTTTTATAAAGAGGACATGGGCTTCCATTCCATTGATATTTCTTCCTTTTCTCATATGTTTTTTAGTAGTTTGTGTACTGTATCTATCAGCTGCTCTCCTCCATATTTTAACATTTCCGCTGTTATAGAATCACTTCAGAATTGACACTACTATAACTAAAAAAAAATAATAAACAAACACATTTCAAAACGTTTATTACAAAAGTATTAAAGGCGAACAATCAGCCCTGTTAAATATATAAAAACAATATACAAAAACAAACATAAAAAGTATAATCGTAAATAAAAATACTAGATCCTTTGTAAAACGTATATTTAAAATTCTCTAAATAAGGGTTACATTACATCACAGAACGTTTTCGGATGGAAAATTCATCATCAATGTTAATAAAAGCCAATAATGTGCATGCCTGAGCACTGAATACCATTATTGGCTTTTAATGACACTGATGATGGATTTTTTAACCCGAAAACGTTCTGTGATGTAATGTAACCCTTATTTAGGGAATTTTAAATATACTTTTTACAAAGTATCTAGTATTTTTGTGATTTATGGTATACAGCCAACTACAGGAATTTTATTTTCCTCGTAGGTTTTTTATAAATGTAAATAGTACACACACAGAAAACACTTGCAAGTAACTAAGAGATATTGATTAGCAGTTGATTGCAGTGAGCACGTATAAAGGTTGGAATAAATTTATTTTTTCTTGAATGAGCGATTTTGAAAATAAATCCCGAAACAGGTCGATTTTTATTTTTAAACTAGTGATTTTACTGCACCGCACTCAATTGTTTTTGTTCCTCCTATTTTATCGTATCTCCCTCCAATATTTTTCTTGGCTTCCTCTATTTTCTTCTGGCATCTTTCAATTTCTTCCAACATCTTCTAATTTTTACTGACTCCCTCCAATATTTTTTTTAATTAAATTAATTTACACAAAAAGAAGAATTTATGTAAATTATTTAATTTATTTATTTATTTAAAAACAATATTTATTTGTCAAATAAACATTTTTTCCTGTTTTCTGACAGCAGTAAAATGTAGGTATGTTTGAATTAAATAAATTACATGCATTCTTCTTTTTGTCCCAATTAATTTAATTACATTTTTTTGAAACCCTATATAAATAATTGTGTTAAATGTTTATATTACTGAATGGAGAATTAAATAACCTTTCAAATGAGTTAACACACGACCCTCTATTCTCATTGAAAAAATATCGATTATGTCATCTGGCCCAGATGGATAACGTCACTAGTATGATATACACTGCGGTGCAAAAAAATCGATCCACTAAAAATTTGGTCATTTTTGATGTTTCGAATTTCCTAAACCTGTTGTCCGATTTAAGTGTTTTTTTACCACGTTATAGCCTTATTCATTGACAATATCTCTGTAATAATATTGTTGCTAGACAGTCAAACTATTATTGTATACCGGGTGTACGAATCAAACTGTGTTTTTTTCTCAAAGTTCGCATCACCCTGTGGACTATTCTGGCATTTATAAAATACTGAAATTAAAACCCAACTATAGCCTCAGGTTTTTTTAACACTTTGTCTTTCGATTCATTCGCTTATGTTGGATAATAAAAAAGTTAGGTACTTTAACAACTGGCCATGTTCGTCATCAGTACAGGGTGTTTCTAAAATATTTGCACAAAACTTTAAGGGGATATTGTACATGAGAAAATAATGACAATTTGCTTTATAATCATATGTCCGCAAACGCTTCGTTTCCGAGATACGGGATGTTCAATTTTTTGAAGTTATACTTCTTTACGCGCGATGAGGGTGAATTTTTATATGTTAAAACCAGGCACATACGCATCACCCAGGCGCATACGCGCATTATAACTTTGTGTTGATTGGATGTTCAAATGACATGTCAAAAATTATCCAATATGGCAGCTGTAGAACACCTGTGGTTTGGAGGTAAAGGTAAACAAATGTATAATATATTAGTTTTATTGTTGTGAGGACAGAAACAAAAAAGTTTATAATATTGTAGTGACTTTTAAATCGTTTTTAAAAGCAACAGGTACGTAATAATTGTTAATATATCATGGGTATAAACCTACCTGTTTGATCTGCCAAAATACATAGTATGTAATACTTTTATTTATATAATTTGATTACCATCAAAATTTATATCAATATTCACCTAATATATTGTTTTCTTACTCTATGTTTTGTTGTATTTTTTCAATTCTAAATCATTTTCACTTCAAAATTAAAATAATTTGATCAATTTTCAAAATATCACAAGTTTAATGACGTTCTACACCTTCGGCAAAGAATTAAGGATTTGCATGAAATTTTAGTATGTTATAGTTTACTTCAAAAAACTAAGACTTATGTTTTACCGTGCCGTTTAATTACTATTAAGGGTCAAAGTTAAATTTTAACATGGGCTCTTATGGGAATTCTTAAAAAGTTAATAACTTTTGACCCAAATTTACGATTTTTAATTATTTGTGCTTAAATTAAAGGTATTTTTGTAAGGAATAACATATTAAAAAATGAGGATTGTTTACCGTACCATTATTAAATAAAAGTGAAATTACTGTTTCGAAATTTAACAAAGTTGGTAGTAGTGAGATCAGCTGCACTCATAATTATATCCGAAAGTTACGTGTCAATCAAATGAGCCTCGATGGTCTAGTTGTTGAGCGTTCGGTCAGAGATCGAAACGTCCCGGGTTCCAATCCTCTACGATTCATTTTTTTTTTAGTTGTTTTGATAAAATTTTTTTGAAAGTGGTAGATAAGAAAGTTAGTTTAATATTTAAATAGAATACAATTACTTACTACAATAAGAAAGTTAGTTTAATATTTAAATAGAATACAATTACTTCGTTAAAGTATCCCGAATGAAGTACGTGCCTCCTAGTGGCGGGATACGGGCAACAATACATTGGCTTATAGGGCAGTCCTTACAGTAGGGATCCTGGCCTATACAGAAAAATGCAGGCGGGTGTGGGGTAATACTGCACTTTGGTTGCATTGGTGGTGTATTGGCTAAACGTGCAGGACAGGGCAGGGTATGGTGCTGATAGAAAAGGCATTCAGGCATCAAATATCCAAAAATCTTTTCAGGCCATAATAATGAAAAGACCTTCTCCAAACGAAATAAAAACTTATACTGAAATGATGGCATCTCCTGAGGTAAAATGTTCCGGAAGTAAAATGAGCCTCCATTCGGATCTCCGGGTGAGGACTATCTCAGGGGGAACACCATTGCAGGTTAGAAAAATCAGGATAGGGTCTTGGAATCTTGGTAGTCTTACAGGTAAGAGTCTGGAGTTAGTGGATGCGCTCAAACGAAGAAGAGTTCAAATTGCTTGTATTCAAGAAACTAGGTGGAAAGGACAAAGGGCGAAAGAACTAGGTGATGGATATAAATTGTGGTATGTAGGGAGTAGTAACACTAGAAATGGAGTTGGTATAATTGCTGATAGTGAAATGAAAGATAACGTAGTAGATGTTGTAAGAACGAGTGATAGAATGATTTCAGTGAAATTTGTAATTGATAAAGAGGTATTGAATGTTGTGTGTGTGTATGCTCCTCAAACAGGTCTGGGTGAGAATGAAAGAAGAGCTTTCTATGATCAATTGGGAGACATACTGAGTGATATTCCAGCGGAGGAGAAAGTTATAATAGGAGGTGATTTCAATGCACATGTGGGCCAAGCCAAGACAGGATATGAAACAATACATGGGGGATTAGGCTTTGGAACTAGAAATGAAGCTGGAGATGACATGCTAGAATTAGCAACAGCATTGGATATGGCGATTGTTAACACATTCTTTAAAAAGAGAGAAACTCAACTTATTACCTACAAAAGTGGACAACATCAATCCCAAATAGACTACTTCATGATAAGGAAAGAAGACATACGTGAATGCAAGGACTGCAAGGTAATAGTTAGTGAGACAGTAAGCCAACAACATAAGCTGCTTGTTCTGGACATCGAAGTAAAAAGCGAAACTAAACAAAAATATCGGAGAGGACCACAAAAAATCAAGTGGTGGATGCTAAAAGATGAGAAGGAAGGTCTATTCAGGGAAAGAATAGTAGAAAAAATATGTTGGAACTTGGAACATGAAAGGAAGCCCTAACACAATTTGGAGAAAAATGGCCAATATTATTAGAGAGACGGCTATTGAAATACTTGGGAAAACGTCAGGAAAGAAGTTTGAAGATAAAGAGACTTGGTGGTGGTCAAATGAAGTACAAGGAAACATAAAAGAGAAGAGAAAATTATATAAAAAGTGGCAAGAAACCAGATCGGACATAGATCTTCAAAACTATATGGTCGCCAAAAAGGAAGCGAAAGTAGCAGTAGCAAAAGCTAAAGCAGAAGCGTATTCAAACCTATACGATCAACTTGATACCAGGGAAGGCGAAACGAAGATATATAAAATAGCCAAACAGAGAGCAAAGAAATCAAAAGATTTTAATCAGATTAGATGTATCCGAGATGAAAATAATAAAATACTAGTTCACGAAAGGGATGTCAAAAAGAGATGGAGAAAGTACTTTGACAGCTTATTAAATGAAGAATTTGACAGACAGCCTGTAGAGTCAACGGAGACAGTAGCAGCAATGGTCACCAGAATAACCAACGAGGAAGTGGCTCAAGCGCTTCAAAAAATAAAGAAAGGAAAAGCGGTAGGACCAGATGATATTCCTGGGGAAGTATGGAGAGCATTGGGAGAGACAGGAACAAGGTGGCTAGCAGGTCTATTTAATAGAATTATGGAAGTTGGACAAATGCCAGACGAATGGAGAAGCAGTATACTGGTACCTGTTTACAAAAACAAGGGAGATATACAACAATGTACAAACTACAGGGCTATAAAACTGCTTAGCCACACCATGAAAATATGGGAAAGAGTAATTGATAGACGGATACGTGAAGAAACCGAAATATCCGAGAATCAATTTGGCTTTATGCAGGGTAGATCAACAACAGATGCAATTTTCATTATAAGGCAGTTGATGGAAAAATACAGGAGTAAAGAAACAAACGCTCATATGGTATTCATTGATCTTGAGAAAGCATATGATAGAGTTCCTCGAGAGATTCTGTGGTGGGCACTCAATAAGAAAGGAGTCCCTGGTGAATATGTAAAGATTGTGAGGGATATGTATGAGGGAGTAACGACTAGTGTTAGGACAGGTGTGGGAGAGACTGATAAATTTCATGTGAAAGTAGGATTGCATCAAGGTTCTGTGCTTAGTCCGTATTTATTCTCATTAGTTTTGGACCAGATAACAGCGAAAATACAGGGGAACATTCCATGGTGCTTAATGTATGCTGATGATGTCGTGTTAGTAGGAAATAGTGAAAGAGACTTCGAACAAAAACTGGAACAGTGGAGACAAGCTCTGGAGGAAAAAGGTTTAAAACTTAGTAGGACAAAAACAGAGTATTTGGAATGTTCATTTAAAGATGGAGCTACTACAAATAAAATGGTATCTTTGGATGGTGAAATGATTGTAAAAAGCAATAGTTTTAAGTACCTAGGATCGGTATTACAGAGTAATGGAGAAATAGATGGAGATGCATGCAGTAGAATTAGGGCTGGATGGATGAAGTGGAAAGAAGCGAGTGGTGTGTTGTGTGACAGAAAAATTCCAATGAAGCTGAAGGGAAAATTCTATAAAACAGCCATAAGACCAGCTATGATGTACGGAACTGAATGTTGGGCAGTGAAAAAGAAAGAGGAACAGCGAATGCATGTGGCGGAAATGAGAATGCTTAGATGGATGAGTGGAGTGACAAAGAAGGATAAAATTAGAAATGAGTATATTAGGGGAAGTCTAGGTGTGGCACCAATTGATGCCAAAATGAGAGAGCATAGGTTAAGATGGTTTGGTCATGTTCAACGTCGAGACGTTAACCACCCAATACGAAGAATAGCTGAAGTGCAGATTCCTGGAAGGAGTAGGAGAGGAAGACCAAAGAAGAGCTGGGGGGAGACGATAAGGCAGGACATGTTGGTAAAGGGGATTAACATTGATATGGCCCAAGATAGAATTGTGTGGAGAAATGCAATTAGGGAAGCCGACCCCGCATAGGGATAAGGCAAAGAGAATGATGATGACAATTACTTCGTTAAAATTATATAATAGAAGTATAACTTCTTACGTGCGTACAAAGTACACACACATTCTTTTTTTTTACAAACTGATGATTTACTTATTGCTTTAAAACCAATTGAGATGTGCAAATCAAATTTGGTGGGTTTTAAGACGTAGTTATTGCACATTTTTTGACATACAATTAAGAATTTAATATTCACCAGTGGCGCGGAAACGGGTATTATGACCGATAATATTACCCGTACGCACGCCAATGGTGAATATAAAATTCTTAATTGTATGTCAAAAAATGTGCAATAACTATGTTTTAAAGCCCACCGAATTTGATCTGCATATCTCAACTGGTTTTAAAGCAATAAATAAATCGTCAGTTTGCAAAGAAAACTGAACGTCCCGTATCTCGGAAACGAAGCGCTTGCGGACATATGATTATAAAGCAAATTGCCATTACTTTCTCATGTAAAATTACCCCTTAAAGTTTGTCGCACTTATTTAGAAACACCCTGTACTGATGACGAACCTGGCCAGTTGTTAAAGTACCTAACTTCTTTATTATTCAACATAAGCGAATTAATTGAAAGACAAAATGTTAAGAAAACCTAAGGCTATGGTTGGGTTTTAATGTCAGTATTTTAAAAATGCTAAAATAGTCCACAGGGTGATGCGAACTTTGAGAAAAAAACAGTTTGATTCGTACACCCGGTATACAATGACAGTTTAGCTGTCTAGCAACAATATTATTACATCGATATTGTCAGTGGATAAGGCTATAACGTGGTACAAAAACACTTAAATCGGACAACAGGTTTAGGAAATTCGAAATATCAAAAATGACCAAATTTTTAGTTGATCGATTTTTTTGCACCGCAGTGTATATGCCAAAAAATCATAATTTAAAAATAAAAATGGAACTGTTGTTCTGAAGCTGTTTTAAGATATATGTATTTCTGAAACGTTAATAAAATCATTTTTTTGGTAAAATTATGGCTTATTTCCCATTGAAAATAGTTGATTATAAAAATCGAACTGTTTCGGGATTTATTTCCAAAATTGTTCTTTCACGAAAAAGTGAATTTATTCCAACCTTTACGTGTTCACTGTATAAGACGAGATAGATATAAAAATGAAATATAAATGACTGTATAGAATGAATAATTTGCCGACAGTATATAAAAGAAACGGTATTTGAAAACGGCAAATAAAAAGAAATAGAAGACAACCAAATAGACTGGAGAAACTACTAAATCCAAATATCACGAATGAAGTGAATAATACAAAGACTGAAAAGTACAACAGAAATCTTGAAGACAAAAAATGCCAAAAATAAAAGAAATTTCTGGAAGAATGTGAATTTTCTTCCAGTCGGAAACTCACTTTTGTTTTATGATTAGAATCAGGTACAAAATAACTTTTAACAACTAAACAATACTGGTACAACTATTGGCGAAATTCAATGTGAATTACTATTGAATTCCTATAAGCCCTTCAACTTTTTTTATTTCCCTTTGTACTTTTATTTGCACCGGCATTTTTCTTTCCCTTTTCACTTTGCGATGGTTCTCCACCAAAGTCGTATCTCGCTTTCAGCCGCTCCCTAATGAGCAGGCCTTTGATCAATCGCTTCCAGTTGGTATATACACGCTTCTCTATTTTTTCGTTTTCTTTTTTCTCCATCTCTTCTCGATCCTAAAAACAAAATTATTTTAGATAATGCCTATAATAAAAAATCTCAATAAAAGAGGAAGAACTGGAAGTAGCAATAAAAACGTAAGTATGATAAAGCACCTGGAGTGGATGGAACAACAACTATCTATCTATCTAATTGGCCTTCTTCGGTCCATCTTTGGACATAGGCCTCCCCAATCCTTTTCCATTCTTTTCAGTCTGTCGCTATAGTCAACCACTTAGAACCCACATGCTTCTTGATATCACCTGCCCATTGCATTTGGAGCCTTGTCTATATTCCTACGGTCTCCAATTTATAAGAATTTTGTTGAATCGATCTTCTTTTTGTCTTGTATTGTATCCCGCAAATCTCCATTTCAATTTTGCAGCTTCTTGCCTAACTTCCTTCACTTTTGTTTTCTCTTTTATCCACTCGTTTCTCGTTTTATCCATTAGTCTTATGTGCAACATTTGTCTTTCCATGGTTCTTAGTGTTTTTATGATTTTATCCATGTTTGCTTTTGTAAACGTCCACGTTTGAGAGCCATAAGTGAGAACAGAGAGTATGCATTGACTGTATACCTTGGTCTTAAGATGTTCTGGCAGTCTAACTCGTCAAACAAAACAAAATATATTACAGAATAGGAGAAACAAGAGAAGAACTTAATGTAGAAATTTATCACACAATGAACAAAACTTTATCATACAATGAACAAAAAATTTATATATAGAGAAGAAATATCACGGAATACGAAAATGAAAGTTTTCAAAGCAATATATAGACCTGTTCTGACTTTTTTTTTTTAACTAAGTTAATGGCACTGGCGTAGCCAAAAGGCCAGTGTTCTGACTTTTGACAGCGAATCATGGGTACTAACAGACCGGCAAAAGAGCTACAGGCTATAGAGATGAAGTTTTTAAGTAGATTTAAAGGTGTTACCAAATTGGATAGTGAATACTTACTTGTTCCCATGCAGCTATCAAAACATCGGTAAACTCCTCACAAACAACAAATCCATCATAAACTGGGTGGCTCCATCCTCCATGGAAGTCGAACCCAACTATAGCGGAAGCGCAATCAATATTCAATTTTTTAGCAACTTTGTTCAATCCAGGCACTGCAAAAATATATGTCAATTAAAATAACTCTGTACAACAATGAAAAAAGATCCGCATTATTTTTTAGTACTTACGTTGTAGATGTACAGTCTTTTTCGGTAACATACATTTCTTGAATAGTTCAACGTTGCCAAAAGCATTTCTTGGAACAACTCCGTTTTCAGCGGTTGGTGGATCGTAGTCTGTCGTTTGCCATGGGCCATAGATTTCCAATAACTGGTCTGTTACCACGGAATTGGACAACTAAAAATATAGTAAGAGTAAGAGAATATTATGTTACAATTTTTGAAGTCAACCAGATGTTGGCAGAAATACCAAGTGATCATCAATTGGTATTGTGCAAAATCTGAATAAAAATACATATTTATGATAATAAAACATCATAATACATCACAAAGATAAAAATCTAAAGCTTACAGGATGACTCCACAAGATACCTATTCCAAAAAAATAATAATAGAAAGAAGCAGAAACATATATATCACAGAAACTTATAGTCGAAGAAAGCTGGGCAAAAATTAAGTCTAATATCTTAGCCTCAGCCAAGAAAGTACTTGGTGAAAGAAATATAAAAATAGATCGTTCTCAATTTTTACACAAACGGGGCAATATTCATAGCCCATGATGAAGATAGTTCGCAAAGATTAGTCCATAGATTTAACATACAAGCAAAAGAATTCAATATGACAATATTTTCTCTGAAAACTAAAACAATAGTACCTAATCAACAAAGAACTAATCAATGAAAAACAGAAAAAGTGTAAATAGTGAAGTAGAGGTCTCACAATATAAACCTAGACCACACCCTAAGACTAAACATCTTCCTGAGGGGAAAGACCATGTTGAGGAGTATACAATCATCCCCTCACAAAATATCTTATGAAGAGACAACCTTACCTTATCATACTTAGGTCGAGCCTTGACAATCTTGTACGGTTTTTCACCAGGTTTAACAACTTTGGCATCCTTCAGCCAAATATCCCTCGATTTGCAAATATAGACGCAATTTCTGGGATATACTGCTTCGCCTCGTACATAGCCCAAAGGAACTTGATCAGGTGGATAGATGGCTTCGAATTTTAGAACATGTCTTTGTAGAGCATATAGAGGATGATTTTTATACCTGTAATATAAATATAAGCTTTATACCACAATATAAACATGCCACAGAAAAAAAATATCATCATCATCATCATTAGGGCCTTTTTGCAGCTCTTAGAGCTTTCTGATTCACTTATTGCGGTGATCATTCAGCATTCTTCTTGTGTATTATGTATTATCAAAGTTTGTTGTATGACTTGGCTTTCGTTACAATTTTCTTCCTTATTTCGATCTTTGCATAGGTCTCTCCAGTTTCTCACTTTCAGGATTTTGATATCTCTCATGACCTGGTCCTCCCATCTCTCTCTGGGTCTTCCCCTTGGTCTTTTAGTTTCTGGCTTCCATTTGGTGACCTTCTTAATCAGTAGGTCATTTTTTTTTCTTTCTGTGTATTATGGAAGATGTTCTACATCTGATTGATTAACATATTAAAATAATATAAACACTTACTCTGCTATCGACTTTGGTAATGGCTGATCGAACAGCTGTTTGTTCAAATCAGCATCTTCTTCCTTACTCCTGGCAGTGCTTTTTTCCTTGAAAGGTCTTATAGAGGACTCCCACCAATTGGAATCTATTCTTAATTTTCGTGTAACGGTATTGAAGCTTTTGCAGTAACGCATACTAACATCTTTGATGGTGTGATCATTGTTCCAAGCTACTACATAACTTACTGGGTGAGTTGCTCTCATCTAAAAAAACGAATGTGTGTGTACTTTGTATGCACGTACGAAGTTATTCTTCTATTATATAATTTTAACGAAGTAAATATACTCAACAGGTTATTTGTATTCTATTTAAAACTAACTTTCTTATCTACCACTTTCAAAATTTTTTTATTAAAACAACCAAAAATAAAAAAAATGAATCGTCCAGGATTGGAACCCGGGACTTTTCGATGTCTGACCGAACGCTCAACAACTAGACCACCGAGTCTCCTGTAATTGACACGTAAGTTTCGGATATAATTATTTCGGATATAATTTTATCACGATACCGGTGGTATCGTGATAAAAATGTTATAATTATATATTTTTTTACCTTACTACAGAAGAAGAGAAATTCAAAGACACAAAAATTATAATAAATAATACATTTACTAAAAACACTAATATATTCTTTTAATGACTTATTTGCGCTGATACAGATACTATCTTGAAAGATTAGAAACGAACTACATACTGTCTGTGTGCGCATGCGCGCAGATTTATGAAAAATTTTACTCTCAATCGCGCCTAAAGAAGAATAACTTCAAAAATGTATATTGTATAGCTGCAGCCATTAAATAGTTTAATTCTTACATATCTAGTAGTATCTTTTTTTAATTGATCTCTCATTTAAATGCATAGTTTACATCAAAGTTACGTTATCAGTCAGGATTTATGAATACAAATCATACTTACATAGAGTTCATTTACACAGTGCACCTGCCCTCGAATAACATCCGCTGTTATCCACTTTTCTTCGCTTTCTAAATAGACTTCAAGCCAAACGTCATTACCTTTCTTCTTTTTGCCTTCTTCACCACTATCTGATAATATCGGGTGACCAGGTCCTACTCTATTCACCTTTACTCTCTTTTTAACTTTGGGTTTAGGAACAAAATATTCGATATCGCTGTCACTGTCGTGATGTTTTTTTTTAATGGGACTTGGCAAGTAATCACTATCTGAACTGCTGTCATGATTTTGCGATTTTCTTTTATTCACCAATTTACCTCTATCCATATGTTTTTGCTCAATTATTCTGCCTTTTATTAAATTTATTATATCATTCTTAACATCGAAAGGATTACCGATTTTTGATGTTGATGGCTGACTTAACTTTGCAAAATTGGGTTTCTTGATTGGAGATCTCTTCGATGGACTTGGAGAGAAGTCATCTTCTGAATCATTATTATTATTAACCTTTACACGACTACGGGAGTCTTTGGCAGAATTGACCTTGGCATTTGATTCATTTTTCAGCTTTCGTAAATTAGGTTTCCGAGTATTTGATACTGTTTTGGGGATTGTGTCGTTAGCTCCATCCAACTGTGGAATATTTTTTTCTGTGCTTCGTCTACTTCTCCTTGAGCGCATTTTTGAGACTGAAGTTGAAGGTTTAGGTTGAGTTATTGTTGTCCCTACGGATTCCTTATTCTCAGTAACTGAACTTTTAGACTCAGATTCCTCGTCTACCTTTAAAGATTCTTTCTTACTACTTTTGCTAGATTTACTTTCTTTAGTTGTCTGTACTGTCTCCTTATGTGACATTTTTGAGGAAGTTCGTGTATTATTATCCTTTGTGTTATCCTTTTTATTTCCTTTATTAACTATTTTAGTTTCTTCAACTTTCCCTCCTTTCATTTTATTAGTTTTGAGTTCTGTTGTTTCTCTTTCTTTCTTTGGTTTACTGCTTAATATTTGTTCTTCCTTCGCTGGCTTTTTATTTTTATCAGAAACAGAATTTCTACTACTTTCCTGAGGTTCTTTATGCTTATTTTGGTCTTTTTTCTGACTGGTATCTTTAGTAGCCTTCTCTTTACCTAATTTGCTGACTTTCTGAATCCCTTCTTTGGCCTTTTTAAGTTTAACGTCTTCACTATTAATCTGTTTGGTTTTGCCTTCTGATTTGCTATTGCTTTTATTATGAGATTTATTCAATTGTGCTGATTTGTTGCTTGGTAACTTCTTGGCATCTGATTTGCTATTGCTTTTATTATGAGATTTATTCAATTGGCCTGTTTTGCTGCTTGGTAACTTCTTGGTGGATTCTTTCGTAGACAAAGAATGTAATTCACTAGAGGGTGGTCGTAATGGTTCCACTTGTAATGAGAGTACCATTCGGCATTGTATTCCCAACGATCTTAAAATAGCAATGAAAATCAAAACAAACATCTTTTTGTCATATGATTCTTTCTTCATCATCTGAAGACTTAAAGCTTTTTTTAAAGGCAACTGTTGCGCAGGATCCTTCTCTTTTAGTTTTATTGTTCTTTTGTACCATTGGACAATTTGTTCTAGATAACTTAGATCTACACGATCAGAAGGATAACATTTGTCAGATGGTAATAGAGATAATGCAACGCTTAAAATATCTGAACTTGATATTACGGAGTTGACAAAATTTCCGTGAGCTAGCCAGCATAATAGATGCACTTTGTGAACATAAAGTTGATTTTCTTTGCGTATTCTATTAAGCCTTCTTTTCATGGCTGCAATTAAATCAGTACCTTTCTTGTTTCTACAATGTTCCGGCATTGCACCTATTCTTATTTCAATGTCTTTTTTAGGTACTACAGATTTTTCCTCCTGATCTTTTTGTTTTACTTCTTCCCATTCCTCCCCATCTGTGGTTTCAAAATCACTTGAATGTAAATCTTCTTCCCTTATATTTTCTAAAGTTAACTGTTTTGATTCACCTGAAGCTAGAATATTTGATATGTCAACGTTTTTTTCTTCGATCTTCTTTTTAGCATTATATTTTTCAACAATTAATTTGGCTTCTTCTATATTCTTCGTAAAGTCTTCCAACTGCTTAAAATTTAGCTGTTGAGATGCTGTTGTCTCTTGTGTGGATATTTGACTTGTTGAAGCTTGTACATCATCTAAGTCTGACTCTGAATCTGACAACCGCGATGTGCCTACCTTTTCAAAAATACTTTTTTCAATTTTGCTAAATTCATCATTATTGCTGTCTTTCTTGAGATTAAAAAACTCTGAGGATAAGTCTAGTTTGTCGATGGGTTGCAGGTAGTTTTCAATATCACTTTCACTAGAAGAGGAATCATTGGTATTTTGTTTTTCTGTTACTGGGTGTTCAACTTTTTTCTTAGGAGTTACTTTGCATTTCTTAACTGGTGATTCGTCATCACTGCTTTCATCACTTTCAATTATCGCTGGTTTCTTTACAGACCTTCTCTTCTGTTGGTTCATCGTTTTGGATATTACTGAAAGAAATAATTATAATTAGGCACTAAATAAAATTAAAATTGGCTTCATTACAATAACAAAATATGATATATACAGCAAATATGACATAATGGAACATTCACCAAATATTATTCAGTCTTATTTCCATTTTTTAATCCATTTAATGCTGTGGATTAGTCTGAATATATTCTTTAGGCTGTTTTTCAAAGATTATTATGATTTTTTTATAAGACAAGCAAGGGTGGAGGCAAAAAATAAAGGAGGCCAAGGCTCAATTTTGGCTGTAGTGCCATAGAAGAAGAAGAAGAAGATTATGATTTTTTGGTTTTTCTACTATCTTTTCCACCTCTCAGGTTCTGAATCTTTTCCCTCCAGTTTGCAATTTCCATATTTGATATAATATCCTTTAGTAGTTGGTGTCTCCATCTTATTTTTGGTCTTCCTCTTAGTTTATTACTGTACAGGATTTTGGTCATTAGTCTGTACATCCGTTTCAGCAGATCCTCTCCTCCGTTGATCATTTCATCTGGCCCGGAGTTTTCTTTACTTTTCTACGAATCTATGAATTTTAGATAGTAAGATGAGTCTTCCTGTGCATCTTTATTATCTGTTATTTCTTCCTCTTCTGCATAATTTTTTCTTGGCTGCTTTTTTGAATAGATCCGTAAACTGTTTTTCCTAATCTTTTTGTTTATATTTATACTACCCTCTTAAGCCAAAATGACGTAACTTATTTTGCCATATTTGCGTAAAAGGTGTTTTAATATGGTGTTTACACCAATACGCATCAAATTTACTAAGCGAAACAGATGTATCTCGCTTTGTTGAATCACGTTTTATTCGAGATACATCTGTTTTGCTTAGTAAATTTGATGCGTATTGGTATAAACACCCTATTAAAAAACCTATATGGCAAAACGAGTTACGTCATTTTGGCTTAGGAGGGCAGTATGGTTGTTTTTGGTACTATATTGTTATTTTACATATTCAAACAGTGGTTTGTTGTAATTATTATTTATTTCTAACTGTTGCATTTGTTCAGAGATTAGTGTCTCTTTCTTTTTTTTTTGAAAAATGGCTTTGGCAGAGCCAATTAGCCAGACTTGTTTGTGATTGATTGCAGATTCATAGTCATAAATTTCTTATTTCATAACATAAGTACATACTAAAATATTATTTTTAGATACATAGGTACATTGTGTTGTTTTTTTTATTTTGTTTTTTTTAAATTATTTTACTAGTGTCTCTTTCATTCTCCTATGTGGCTGTTCTATTCCTGGCTACTTGATTTTCTGTTCGAATTTGTTCTAGTCGTTCCTGTCTTCCATTAACTAGCCATTTACTTTTTTAATTTGATTGTTGTGTGACATTCTTCATCAAACCTTTGGTTTTTTGTTTTCTTGTGGTTCTATTATTTGTTGAGTTTTATTATACTGTTTTATAATGTTCCATCCTGTTTCTATATCCTGGTTAATGTATCTTCTCAGTCTCTACCCCAACTCTTCAGCATAACTGTTGTTTTGTTTTTTGTGTTTTCTTTAAAACAATATCAGAATTTGATGTTTAATTTATTAAAATGCATATTTTCATTAAACTTACTGTTGTTATAGATTAACCTCTCTTCTTACGTTTTGACTTTCTTATTTGCACACTTTTCTAAAATAAAAAAATAGCCTTTGTACTTTTTATCGCTGCTTTTTACCAATTTTTACAAATAAAAAACAAAAATATATTATACCGCCAGAAACTTACACAATGTTGCGTAGTTCTTCTTCTTTTGGGTTTTTGGAGTAGCCGATAAAAATAAAAATAACCATTGACATTGACAATATGATAATGACAAGAAGAGATTTGGCAGCAGTGAATAGAAGGCGTATGAAACATCTGTGTTTATATAGTATTTTTACTACAAAAACGTTATTACGTAGGTCAAAATTTTTGACGTAAGAGAACTGTCAAAACATTAGAATGTGACTTTCATTATTGTCATGTTTATTATAAACATGGCAATAATGAAAAGTCACATTCTAATGTTTTGACAGTTCTCTTACGTCAAAAATTTTGACCTACGTAATAACGTTTTTGTAGTAAAACTACTATATATAGATTTTTCAGATTATTTCATTTCAATCGGCCCTCTATTTGACCGATCGACAGTGTTGCCACATGTAGTACAATGACAAAGACACTTTTGTTAAAAACTTTGACTTTGTTGTCCTTACTATCAAATGTCATTTCAATTTATTTTGTACGTCAAAATTTGGTGGAAATGAGTAGAATAATAATTTAATTTAAATAATCTATAATGTCAACTAAAGAAGAACAAGGTATAGTTGGTGTTTTTTATTAAATTTAGATGTTCCAATCATAACCTACTATTTAAATTCTAATCCTTTTAAGATACACCACCTAATCAAACACAAGAGTCTGAGGAACATTCAGCTAGTGGTAGCAGCTCTGAAGACGAGCAAGAGGAGAATATGGAACATTTGCGTAGATTCTTTGCAGAGAAGCTTAATTTTTCAAAAGCCGAAGACAAGGAAAAAGTAAAGGTAAATTTGAATAAGTAGATAATTTGTGTTGGTATGTTAGAATGACAAAGACAAATTTTTGATGGTTTGGAATCAAAATATTTTATGGCAACTCTCATATTTCTGTAATTCATCAGTCTGTACATGTCCACTGCTGGACATAGGTCTTCCTCTGCTCTTTCCATCTGTCCCTGTTTGTGCGGCTTGCATCCATTGACTGATAACATCTTTCAGGTCAGAAGTCCATCTAGTTGGTAGATATTCTCTGCTCCGTAGTGTTTCTTGTTAGGGACAAAAACAATATTGTCGAACTCTGTAATATTAGTAAAATTTGTAAAATATTGAGCTCATCGATTTATACGTTGGTAGCAAAAATATTTCAGTATTGTTCAATATTTCATATGAGTATGCAATAATTAAAATTAGGTGAAGACCCCCCACTCAATATACACTAAAAAATCCCCTTCTCTCTATAAAACCTATAAAAGATGGAAAAGCCTTAGTTCAGTTTTACGGTAAGTCTGTTTGTAGTTATAAAAGGCGATTCGTGATGGGAATAAGAAAATTTTATGTTAGTGAATATATATATATTCCAAGTTATCTGTCTTACATATTCACATGTGGCATGTTAATAGTCAAAATAATAGTTTTCAATAAAATATTGATGCCTTAGTATGAAAACCTTGTATGTTATTTTATAGGAGTGACAAAAAACTGAATTTCTCATACTTATTTTTCCAATTTGGACCTAGAATTCCTGATATTATGTTTATATTTCTTTGAGCTTCTTCATCAAACATTTTCCATCCACTTCTGAATGTATGTCTTTCACAATTGCTTCCATGTTCTTGCTTAACATCACTCCTCTAAAGTCAAAAATCATGACATTTACTAAAAGGAGCAGGCAGAGATTTTTGCAATGTGCAAGAGAAAACAACCTGAGGGCATTCGAACTGCAGTGGGTTAACATATGCACAGATAGCCAAGCAGCCATTGGGGCTCTTATTAAACCCTAAGGTGAACTCTAGGCTGGTGTGGGAATGTCGACAAGAACTTGACAGACTGGCACAACATAACAGTGTTATACTGGTATGGGTGCCAGGTCATCGGGGCATATACGGCAATGAAAGAGCTGATGCACTTGCCAAGAGAGCATCAGCTACAAAATACCTGGGCCCAGCCAGAGCAAAGCACCATCCGCAAACGAAAAAAAGGCTGGATCCGAAGCCAACACAACTCACACTGGGAGAGTGTAGCTAGAGACATGTGCTAGTAGGGCTGAGTTACTGCTGAAAACAAGCAGGAATCAGCTCAGAGTCATAACAGGTTTCCTCACTGAACATGCGCCAGTTAAGGGTCACCTGCATACAATGGGGCTGTTTCATGGAGACTTGAGCTGCAGACTCTGTAACAGAGAACCTGAAACAGTCAACCATATTTTGCATGACTGTGAGGCATTAAATCGGAGGCGGCAAACACTTTTCGGAGACATCGAAGTGACTCCAAATATATATGGTACCCACCCACTAGACCTGTACAAGCTGGTACAGGGTTCCAGAATTCTGGAATGGGTTTCATAAGTGAATGGAAGATGTACAATAAGCCAAGTGGTTGCAGTACAACCGGTTCACAACAGACGGCTTCCAGGGAAAAAAAAGAACCTGTTATCATCATATCTGGCTATGTGACCCGCTCAGCTCCATGTCATTTTCATAGTTTCTTCCACAATATCTCGGATCTTCCTTCTACATCTTATCTCAGGGTTTCTAATCTTGTTTCTCAGTTTAATTCTAAGCATGTTTCGTTCCATTGCCCTGTGCATTGTTTCTAATTTTTTAACAGATATTTTTTGGTAAGGGCTAAGTATCCAACGCATAGGTACAAACTGGTAGAATGATGTGTTATACACTTTTGTCTTAAAGTTTATAGAAATGTAGGTGTTTTTAAGAAATATGCTAGTTTATAGAAAGCGGCTCATGCCAGTTGTGTTCTTTTAATTTCAGTATATTGATTTGGTTTTCCCAGTTTCTTGAATGGCCCAGATATTCATAATGTTTAATATTTTCTGTGGTATGGTTTTTTATTTTTATATTTGTCTGGTCCTGGTTCATTATTGTTGTTTTATTGTAGTTCATTTTAAGCCTACTGTTCTGAAAAATTTATTTAATTGTTTGTTTGGGTTTATATGACTGCGGACACTAAATCCATTCGCCAAATTTATTTAATTGTCGTACTATTTCATTTTGTCCTATTAAAAATATGTCATCTGCAAAGCTCAAGAGGTTTAAGTATGATCTGTTGATGTTTATATCATTGCTCTTCTTCTTCTTGTATTCTCCTATCGGATGTTGGCTATCATCACAGCTATCTGTACTTTATTGGCGGTGGCTCTAAAAAGATCTACTGAATACCACTCTCTAAGTTTCTCAGCCAGGAAATTCTTCTTCAACCTATGGATCTTTTCCCCTGTTCATCATTGCTGTTTTATTATAATTTCTTTAAAATGTCTTAGCACAAGGGTGAATAGTTTGGAGAAATGGTGTCTTCTTGTCTCACCCCGCATTGTGAAAAATGCTTATTTGCAGATTTTCTTATTAAATAGATTTCAAAAATGTAAACATTAAAACTTTTGGTCCTTTTTGTAATATTTCTGTAATGCCTTTACATTTTAGGTGCTAAATGATGTGTCCATTGATGGCATAGTTAACTACATTAATGAAAAGAACTGTAAAAATATCATTACTATGGCAGGTGCTGGAATATCAACTTGTAAGTCGTTTTTTAAGTTTATGTTTATTTTATAAGATTAAAAACTTTATTTGACCACAAAATCTTAATGATACAATATACAGTCGGAAAAATGAAAGAATACCCATGAACGATCACATCAATTACTTATTTTGTATTTGCTGTATTTTTCTATAAATAACAAAACTTTTGTTATAGAAAAAGACAGCAAATACAAAATAAGTGATTGATGTGATCGTTCATGGGTATTCTTTCATTTTTCCGACTGTACAGTATATAAATACATACTGTAACTACAGTATATGAAAATTTCATAAAGATTTATTTATCAAGTTTGTACTTCATATAGATAACTGCACCATATTGGTACTACGTTATGAATAAAGGTAGGATACTTTTGGGACTCAACTTTATATTGACCTGTAACAACCCTATATGAAACTAATTTCTGTTTGCTTTGAACTAGACCTACTTGTTACACTTGTACATTTTACAGTATTTACAAAAATGAAATAATAAACATATTTTGTTAATCTGCTTATATTGGAGTCTTTTAACCCGTTGATGGCCGTTTAACCCTGATGACGTCTAGAATCTCATACCGTTACTATATACATAAGGCATAGGCATCATATGCAGATATGCACAACATTCGATTAGAAGATAGTATTTGTCTGACTTTTACTGAAACAAGTTTTATTTCTTTTGAGTACATAGATAATGTATTTATAATGTCAGATTCATATTATGGATGAAGCAATTCCAGGGCCATCTCAACCAAAACACTACAATGTAAATGCAGCAAAAAATTGAGTTAGCACTCAGGTCATGTTAGGTATATTTTGTCAGCAATGAAATGGTTAAATTTTAGTATCTTTCACATATTAAACCGCTGTAACTGCTATAAACATTTTTATTGTTTTTAGCTGCTGGAATCCCAGATTTCCGCTCACCAGGTACAGGCTTATACCACAATCTCCAAAAGTATAATTTGCCACATCCCCAAGCAATTTTCGAGTTAGACTTCTTTCACAATAATCCGAAGCCATTCTTTGAGTTGGCAAAAGAACTTTACCCAGGTACATTCAAACCGACATTGTGCCATTATTTTGTTAAAATGTTAGATGAAAAAGGATTGCTCCTAAGACATTATACTCAAAATATTGATACTCTGGAAAGGGTTGCAGGAATACATGAAGATAAAATTGTTGAAGCTCATGGCACATTTCATAGAGGGCATTGTTTGAAGTGCAGAGAAGAGTATAGTCAAGACTGGATGAAAGGTAATATCATTTTAAAATGTTATGTTACAAAAATTTAATTCTAAAACAGATACAACTATTTCTAAGTTGTCCTCATCCTTGTCAGTCCTATTGAGTTACCTCCTTTTATTACTTCTATTCAAATTAGGTTAGTTGTCTAAAGTTTTCTTATTATTCTTAAGTCCCTTTTGAATGGTTTTTGCCTTTTGAATTTAGACTAATTTTTCATGTCTTTGTCAAATGCTTTTTCAAAACCAACGTAACAAACATGCACATGCACGTTCATATCCATGCTATCACATCAAAAGCAAAAAATGCCTGTCTGGTTTTTAGTCCATTTCTGAACTCAAACTGACTATCATCTATTTCTTCTTCCAATTTTTGTTTTGTTTATACAATGATTAAATCATAAATGATTTTCTGTGTGTCATATACAACAATGTTTTTGACTAAATTTTTATAATTTTAATTGAAAACAAATCTATTTTGCAGAAATCATTTTTAAAGATGAAATTCCATCATGCGAAAAATGTTCTGGAGTTGTAAAACCAGATATAATATTCTTTGGTGAGGTATTACCAACTAAATTCTATAATGGTTTAAAGACAGACTACTCAAAATGTGATTTACTAATAATTATAGGAACTTCATTGGCAGTACAACCGTTTGCTTCCTTAGTGGATAGGTAAGTGATATTACCAGTTTTATATTTTGTTTTTCTAACTTAAGCTTCTCTTATTCTTTTTTTTTTTTATTTAAAACACTTATACCACATCAACCACGCAGGGTTATTAGTGGGATTACAAACACAATATTTTTAATATGAATTACATTAAATAATATAATAAAATTTTATGTCCTTTAAATACACTGCGCGTAATAGAAAACGGGCACCCTAAAAAATGGGTCATTTTTGATGTCGCGTATCTCCTTAACCTGTTGTCCGATTTAAGTGATTTTTTGAATATGTTATAGCCTTATTCATTGTGAATTTCTTTGTAATAATATTTTTGCTAAACAGGTAAATTTTCGTTGTATACCGGGTGTACGAATCAAACTGTGTTTTTTTCTCAAAGTTTGCAACACCCTGTGGAATATTCTGGCCTTTATAAAATACTAAAATGAAATCCCGACTATAGCCTCAGATTTTCTGAACATTCTGTTTTTTGATTCATTCTCTTATGTTGGATAATACAAAAGTTATGTACTTTAACAGCAAGTCATGTTCTTCATCAGTATAGGTTGTTTGTAAATAAGTGCAACAAACTTTAAGGGGCAATTCTGCATGAAAAAATAATGACCCTTTGCTTTATAAACTTATGTCCGCAAATGCTTCGTTTACGAGATACGGGATGTTAATTTTTTTTACAAACTGACGATTTATTTTATTGCCCTAAAACCGGTTGAGATATGCACATGAAATTTGGTAGCTTTTAAGAGATAGTTATTCCGAATTTTTTGAGTTGCAATCAAGAATTTTATATTCACTCTTGGCGTGCATATGAGTAATATGACCGATCATATTACCCGTATGCACGCCAATGGTGAATATGAAATTCTTAATTGTATGGCAAAAAATGTGCAATAACTACGTCTTAAAACCCACCAAATTTCATTTGCATATCTCAACCGGTTTTAAAGCAATAAATAAATCGTTAGTTTGTAAGAAAAAATTCAACATCCCGTATCTCGCAAACGAAGCATTTGCAGACATACGATTATAAAGCAAACTGTCATTATTTTTTAATGCAGAACTGCCCCTTAAAGTTTGTCGCACTTGTTTAGAAACACCCTGTACTGAAAAAGAACATGGGTAATTGTTAAAGTACCTAACTTTTGTATTATCCAACATAAGCGTATGAATCAAAAAATAAAATGTTGAGAAAACCTGAGGCTATAGTTGAGTTTTAATTTCAGTATTTTATAAATGCTAGGATATTCCACAGGGTGTTGCAAACTTTGAGAAAGAAACACAGTTTGATTCGTACACCCGGTATACAATGAAAATTTACCTGTTTAACAAAAATATTATTATAGGGATATTGACAAAGAACAAGGCTATAACATATTCAAAAAATCACTTAAATCGGACAACAGGTTTAGGAGATACACAACCTCAAAAATTACCCATTTTTTAGGGTGCCCGTTTTCTATGACGCGCAGTTTAATTCAATACATTTAAATTTTTGTCCGTCAGGATGGATTTGAGGTTGTCTGGAATTCCATGTATTCTTCTTTCATTTTGGAAACAAGGGCAGTCAAGCAGGAAGTGTTTCACTGTTAATGAAGTGGAGCAGTTGTTGCAAATTGGCGGTGGATCTTTACTGATAAGAAATTTGTGTGTTACAGCTGTATGACCAATTCTTAAGCATTTGATGATCACTATTATATTATCTATATATTATTATATTATCACTATTATATGATCTCTTATTCTTATTTCTTTAACATTTTCTTATATTCTAACACAACACAATAATTTAGGTTTACTTATTTTGCTTATTGAATATTCTTTTTGTAGGGTTGAAGATCATGTACCGCGGATTTTAATAAACAGAGAAAAAGCAGGACACCGATCAAGCATCATGACTATGCTTGGAATGGGAGGAGGCTTAAATTTTGATTCCAAAGATAATACAAGGGATGTTTGTTGGTTGGGAGATTGTGACGAGGGATGTCTACTATTTGCTGAAAAATTAGGATGGGGGGTAAGTTACTATGTAAACATTTAAGAATCAGTATCTAAGTCTCTTTCCTATGTGGCTATTAAAATCTCCAATTAGTAGAATATCTTCATTTTCCTTATGGTATCATTGTCATTCATTGTATATACTCCAGCAATTATTGTTGGTTGTCCAAATATATTCATCCTAATTTCCGTTATTCGTTCATTTATTTGCTTGTAATCTTGTATAGATTTTGTCCATTTATTTTTTATTAATATTGATACTCCTTTTGCGGGTCTTTTGTGTTTTTCAACCTCACTCCATATGTATGTATTTTTTTTTATTTCATTTAAGACTATTATATCTGCACCTAGTCTCTTCGATTTCTGGGAGTATTTCATTGCAATTCCTTGTAATATTCCACGTCTCTATTCTCATAGTCCTCTTTCTTCGCCTAAGTCATATATTCTTGTTTTCGTCCAAATTGTTTGTTAGCTTTGTTGAATTATTTTTTGCATAATTTTTTCTGATTGTCGGGTAGAAGGTCCGGCGCCTTCTTCAAAGGACCATAGATCCTGTCCATTAATCAAAATCATTTTCATATTCAATCTAGGATCTAGAACATTTATAAAAAATTCTATTTTGAGAATTTTACGTCGCTAACCGTTAGTATTAAAATAAATTTTAGGATGAATTACGACAAAGAGTTAAAGAAGAACATGAAAAAATAGACAAAGTTAATGAAAAGGTAAACGTAACAAAGAAACCAGATTCAGAAGGAAAGCAATTACCAAAGTTATAATAAAAATATCAATGTTAATCAAATTAAAATATAAATAAATAAAATAACTACATAACATCTTTGAAAAATGCTGTTATTGTTAAAATAAAAATGTTACAGCTTATTTTTAGTTGAATAAATTATTTCAGGGGCATTCTAGTAACTTCTTCCGAACAATGTGTAATATTTTGGTTTGTTTTTACAATCTGGATGAATGCACTTGTCGCTTGGTTTGATATCGGCAGGTTGTTCTAAGGGGATACAAAGAGATTTGGCACCCATGGATGGAGCTCCGGGTTCAGCATTTTCGCCGGCGTCCCTGAAAAAACATACACATCAGAAAAAGATATTAGCTTTTTAAGTTTATAGATCAAATAACATTTATAATAAATACCCTGTGTGGTAGTGTCAAACTCCATATTGTACAGGGTGTACCATTAAAAAAATGCTTTACCATGCAGTGGTAAATTTATTTGTACCTACTCTGTATTTTGATGGTCCGAATTGTCCAAAAACCAAGATATGTGTAGAAGATTTCAAATGTGGTGCTTGCAATGTTGCCAGATTTATCATTTTTCTGATATCATTAGTCACATTGGTTTTTTAAGTACAACAACTTTGTACATTGCATTATTAGGGGAATCCTCATGTCAATAGGTAGTTTTGAAAGGCACCATGTTTTTTTCAGAAGCTTTACTCTGCATGTAGATCCTTTACTACTTGATTAGCATTCTTCACCTTTTAGCGTGGTGTCAACCATTAACAAATAACGTATATAATTATCAATCTTACCTGGTACTATCAGCCTTAATTTTATCCTCGCACTGAACTTCACCACAGAATGGTGCTAAAATGATATTTCTTTTATCCAAAGATGGACAGAACTGCGACCAATCCTTAAGAAGCACTTTATGACTCTCCAAATCATCACAAGCTCTGTAAAAAAACACAAACAAAAATTACATACATACTAACAAATAATCACTTCAGAATGTCCTTACTTTTTGTACAAGTTTGCGTGAACATCTTCTAATATTGCTCCTAATTTGGTGACAGCATCGGCGCGGCTAATAGTAATTTTTTCCCCAGTGTCTCTCCTTACAGCTACCAACTGATTTTTTTCTATATCCTTCGGTCCTAATTCAATTCTCACTGGGACTCCCTAAAAACATCCAAACAAGTTTTTACACACTTAACAACTGGACAAGATCATGTACTGTATGCAGATTGACTATATCTATCTCTAAACTTCGGTAGTTGCTTAACTTAACTACTTAGGGTAAAATTTATTTGTTTATTAATAGGAGAATCTCTTTTTATAGTTCAATTTCAGATCCAAATATAAAAAATCCTAAAATATGTCGAACAATAAACAGCAACAACATATAAATAACTATACAAAATGAATACATTGAAAAATTGAAGCTATTAGTTGAATGCTGTGCTTAAAGACGGGCAAAGATATTCCAGTAAATTGTACATCCTAACAAGTGAGTATTTCTAGCAACCCTATTAGATATTCGAAAGGAGAACACCTCAAGCACGGCAGAGCAACACATTTGGCCAGATAGCAGCTTAAGAAGTATTGCATCTGACGTTATCCTGCGACTAAGCAATGTTTCCGATTTTATTACTTCCTTCAGTCGCCTATATCCAATCGAAAACTGAACGTATTATATAAAATAAACAAAAAGTGTAAATTACCTTAAGTTCCCAATGATTGAACTTCCACCCAGGGGAGTAATTGTCTCTGTAATCTCCTTTAACGCGTACATTTGCTGCTTTTAAGTCTGCTTCCAATGCATCACAGGACGACTGCAATTTTTTACGAGAATCTTCAGAAAGATTGGCAGTGATACCACATGGTACGATGACAATTTGTATAGCTGCCACTCGTGGGGGTATAACCAACCCTTGATTGTCGCCGTGAATCATCACCACCACACCTACGAAAACAAATGTATATTAAAACTTTAAAGCAACTTATTTTTTCGTTCCATGTACACCAATAATATAGAAGGATAAGTGTAATGCCTTCAAATAGCAAGAATCATTTCCATAGTTATAAACGAAAAAATAGAACAGCACATGAACTATTATGTCGAATAACGAGCCGGATTCCGAAAAGCAGGATCATGTCTATATAATATACATTTATCATGAGACAAGTGATAGAAAAGAAAAGGGAAAAATATTGAACACATAATTATTATGACCTTTATCGACTTTGAGAAAGCATTTGACAGCGTGCTCAGGAACAACTGTGGGAAGAAATGAGTCCACGTTAGAGAGAAATGGGTGAATATAATACAATGACTGTATAAAGAAACACAGATGCAAATAAAGTTAGGTAATGAAATAACAAAAACAATCATAGCAATAAAAGTCCTCAAACAAGGATGTGGTCTGGTCTATCACCTACACTTTTTAACATGTATGTATATAGATCAGATTTTGAAAAGACGGTATAATAAAATACGTTATATTAAGGGTGTAACGATATGATACCTCGGCAAGCGATGAGCTGCTATTACCAGAGACGACCGATGGAGTGTCCGTGTTTGCGCATTCCTTCTTCATAGCACCGCTGGGGGAAACCGAAGGAGAGGGCATCGAGAGCATATTTAAGGCGAGCTAGGAGAATGAGAAAATCAGTCATGGTTAGTGTATTGAACTAACTATGGCTTAACAGCTGATGCTCGCGTATTGAACGAGCTTTAGCTGGCTTGGCAAAGATGCACCGTTTGTGAGGTGGGACTATGCCTAGGTAGACGCCACCGTAGTGACGTGGAGTCTTGTCGCAATCGTTATCGCAGTAGGCGGTAGTAGCAAGGAGCGAGTGACTGCATTGTAGTGAAATGCGGTCTTCAGGCTATGTTGATTTAACGTAGCAATATTGTTATTGTATATATGGTTTATCTTATTAGCTTAATCGTAATTAGTTGCTGATATGATCGGATGGCTGTAATAAAGTTTAATATTGTTTTTCCTTTGCAGAAGATGGAATTATATTTTATTTGTTTTAAACTGTATATAATTATCTTTAATATATTTGCTTTATTTTTAACTTGTGTTTTACTGAGTCTGTCGTCCTGAAAGAACTACCCGTTACAAGGGGAATGAACGTCCCTCTGCTAGGGGTTGATATCAGGAATAC
Source organism: Diabrotica virgifera virgifera (assembly GCF_917563875.1). Taxonomy (NCBI): domain Eukaryota; kingdom Metazoa; phylum Arthropoda; class Insecta; order Coleoptera; family Chrysomelidae; genus Diabrotica; species Diabrotica virgifera. The sequence continues at coordinate 263,560,350 of NC_065447.1, read as the reverse complement.
ACTAAATACTCATACTATGTTTATTTAATCACTATATAGGCTAGTAACGAGTTGGTGGATCAAGTCTATATTCTAACTACATTGATGTCTAAATAATGAATGATGAATAATCCCTTTCTTTACTTTCTATGTATCTATAAATAAATCCCAATTGTTTGTTATGATTGACGACACCGTTGTGGCCGTGAAATACTAATAGTAACATGATTGCTGACTCCGTTGTTTTCAAAACGAGTGGCCTACATTGCAGAAGCAATGTCACCTAATTTACGAAATCAAAACAATGCATGTAAATAATATTTGTTTGAGACTTTTAAGAATTAAATCGATATGGATTACTCTTATTTTTGGAATACTAATATAAATCCTGTACAACGGTATAGAAAACTTGGAACAGTACAAGAGAATATATTCAGTAGTAGAGCATTCACTAGTTTTGGTATAATGTAACCAAGTTATTTTTGCACAAGATAGGGAGGACATGGAATATATTTATGCTAAGGACACAGTGCTGAATATTAGAATATTACCCTATATGGATCGGAAGCATGGCCAATGACAACAACAATACGAAATAAAATAAAACAGTTGAATTGGACTTTATAAGATGGCTACAAATCATCAGAAAGGATAGATAGAGTAAGAACAGAGGAAATAGGGAACAGAATCGAAATAGAATGCTAAATTACCAAAAAAAATTGGAAAACAGAGCCCTGCAATGGTACGGCCATGTACAAAGAATGCCAGAGCACAGTTGGCCGAAAAGAATCTGGACCCGCCGGAAAGAAGACGGAGATGGAGACCTGCTAAAAGATAAAAATGTACATAGAAAATGTTATGATATGTAGAGACATCAGAGACGGTGACTGGAAGAATAGAATGCCGTGGAGGACGAAAATGGCAAACTCATAATGGAAAGAAGAAGAAGCAATTACAGCTTAAACTACCAATTGATATTATATCTCAATGTACTTACCAATTGTTCGCGTTGTAATACCCCAAGAATTCTGGTATACATGAGTCTTCTCCTGACTATCTGGATGTTCGTACGTAATATCGAACATCTTTGAAAAGTTTTGACCTAGATGATGCGACGTGGCTCCTTGAATAGCTCTTCCGCTAGCTGAAACATAGGCTTCGACTGTTAAAGTGTAGTCTCCACCAGCGAATTTTTCCTTTTCTGTTTTTCTACCTTTAACCACTGGTATGGCTAGTAAATCGGTGTATACTCTTGCATATAAATCTAAAAATAAGTTTTTAATGATAATCCAAAAAAGGTGGGAGGTAGAAAGTAACAAATTTAAGAGCTCGAACTAACTATAGCTAAGCATCATCAAGGCCTTTCATTCCGGATGGAATGATTGTCGATCTTACTTAGAGTTCTCTGATTCACTTATTGCGATCAATCACTCCGCATTCTTCTTGTGTGTTGTCAAAGTTTGTTGTATGATTTGGCTTTTATTATTACAATTTTCTTCCACTCATTTCAATTTGTGCATAGTTGCCTTAGTCCAGAAAGCCACTGCGCATCCGCTAGGAAAAATATTCCGATTCGGATTTTTTGCACAATCTTACTCAAAAAGGACTCCTTTTAACAAATTTGCATGTTGCCAGGATCAAAAGTGGGTAAAAAATTTTTTAAACGTTTTTTTTTTGTTTTTTTCCTAAAATTATTTTTGAAGATATTCTTCTTTAGCGGCGAATCGATTGAGGGTAAAATTGTACATTTACCGCGCGCCTGCGCACACTGACAGTATGTAGTTCATTGCTAATCTTTCAAGATAGGTATGTATGTATCTGTAACCGTGCAAATAAGTCATTAAAAGAATATATTAGTGGTTTTAGGAAATGTATTATTTATTATAATTCTTGTGTTTTTGGATTAATAAAATATTATGTAAGCATAACATTTTTACACTATATGTCGCCGTGTTGTGTAATTATATCTGAAACTTACATATTTATTTCTAGTGCCTCGATGGAGTAGTTAGAAATGCGTTAGCACTGAGATTGGAAGGTTGCGGGTTCAATTCCCTGGTGATTTTTTTTTATTTTTGGTTGTTTTAATAAAAATTTTTTGAAAGTGGTAGATAAGACAGTTAGTTTGATTTTTAAATAAAATACAAATAACCTTTTAAGTATATTTACTTCGTTTAAATTACCTATTATATAATAGAAGAATATCTTCTTACGTGCGTACATAGTACACACACATTCTTTTTTTTGCATGGAACAAGGTTTTTTTTAGGTTTTGACAACCTAAAAGTTGATAATTTTTGACATTAAAAAATGCATTTAAAAAGCTATAAAAAATTGAAAAATTGCGAAATCGGCCATTTTTAACCCTCAAAAACTATATGAAAAACTGAAAATTTGAATGTTGCCAAGGTAGGTAGATATTCTTTAAACATCGATTGATGAAATCCCAAAGAGTTTTTGCAATACAATATTTAAAACTCCTTTGTTTTTAATTGCTAATCAAGCGTGCGCGACACTATTTTCCACCGACATGACAGTATGGTGCAAATGAAAGGAATAAATTCGTTATTTCGTAAACCGGCGACTTTAAGGAAAAACCCAAAATAGGTCGATTTTTAATTTTAAGTTATGATATTGTGGCATATATGGTATACTAGTGACGTCATCCATCTGGGCGTGATGACGTAATCGATGATTTTTTTAAATGAGAATAGGGGTCGTGTGCTAGCTCATTTGAAAGGTTTTTTAATTCTCTCTTCAGTAATATAAACATTTATATAATTATTTATACAGGGTGTCCTTCTACTTCTTTTTTTTTATCAAATAATTTAATTTAATAAAATTAATTTGGACCAACTGTATAAATAAATATGTAAATGTTTACAATACTGAATAGAGAATTGAAAAACCTTTAAAATGAGCTAGCACACGACCCGTATTCTCATTTAAAAAAATCATCGATTACGTCATCGCGCCCAGATGGATGACGTCACTAGTATACTATATATGCCACAATATCATAACTTAAAAATAAAAACCGACCTGTTTTGGGATTTTTCCTTAAAGTCGCCGGTTTACTAAATAACGAATTTATTCCTTTCATTTGCACCATACTGTATACACATGCAACGGTGGAAAATAGTGTCGGCACGCTTGATTGGCAATAAAAAACAAAGGGGTTTTTGATATTGTATTGCAAAAAACTCTTCGGGATTTCATCAATAGATGTTTAAAGAATATCTACCTACCTTGGCAACATTCAAATTTTCAGTTTTTCACATAGTTTTTGAGGGTTAAAAATGGCCGATTTCGCAATTTTTCAATTTTTAATCGCTTATATGTCAAAAACTATCAACTTTTGAGAAAAGTCACTAAAGACCTTTTCTGTTTGGAATGATCCAAAAAACCTAAAAAAAACTTTGTCCCATGCAAAAAAAAATTTTAGGAAAAAAACAAAAAAAAACGTTTAAAAAATTTTTGACCAACTTTTGGTCCTGGCAACATGCAAATTTGTTAAAAAGGGTTCTTTTTGAGTAAGATTGTGCAAAAAATTCGAATCGGAATATTTTTCCTAGCGGATGCGCAGTGGCTTTCTGGACTACCTCCAGTTTCTCACTTTCAGGATTTTGATATCTCTCATGACCTGGTCCTCCCATCTCTCTCTGGGTCTTTCAGTTTCTGGCTTCCATCTGGTGATCTTCTTAATCATTATGTCGTTTTTCCTTCTCTCTATGTGTCCCAGCCATCTCAGTCTCTGCCCTTTAATAAATCGAACTATATCTTTTTAGATATAGTTAAATTTATCCCTTCCAGCTATAGCTAATAATTAATTTAAAAACGGAAGTGTTACGGAAACCACAGTTACCTAAAATTTGTCTAACTTCTACATCGGCTTCTTCTTTCAAAGCAAAAGCTGTATGACCCTCTTGCCACAAAAATTCTCTAGTTCTTAAGAAAGGTTGAGGATGTTTGAATTCCCATCTCTGAAATAAAAAAATGAGTTAAAAGTGGCGACAATATGAACCCATACAAAAAGTTTATGAATTTTTATTCGGAAGTAAAAAGATAGACGGGAATTTTACGAATTTGCGTCTATTTGAAAGCTTTGACTTAATGATCCGCTGTGCTGAGAAAGTTGATATGTACCAAATTCTCCTAATATTTGATTGAATAAGTTTAAGAGAGAAAATATTACACTTACAACAACATTGTTCCATTGATTCAATTTAATAGGAAGGTCACGATATGACTGAATCCATTTCGCATATGCAGGATACATTACAGTTTCAGAAGTTGGTCTAACTGCAATAGGTTCTGCCATATCAGAGTCACCCGATTTGGTAACCCATGCCACCTAAAACATTTTAAAGTAAGTAAAAAACATAAAAGACAAAATGTAAATAAATAAAATAAACAGATGGTTGCGTTTTGATTCAATTCGAGTCTCTAACCAACCTCTGGCATGTGTTTCTAGGTCTACCCGTTATGAAAGAGGCTTGCAAGAAAACTCAACTGAATCAAAACACACCGACTGACTGGTAAATAAATAATTAGAAGTAAAAATAAATAATTTACAATTTACTTACCTCTGGGGCGAAGTCTTCAATATGGGTCTTCTCCTTTTCTAAAGCAGCTTTGGAAACAAATATTGGGAAATAGCAGTTTTGAACACCTAGTTTCTTAATTTCGCCATCGAACCAATCTTTGATAGCTTCCCATATCGCGAATGACCATGGTCTAAAGATGTAACATCCGGAAACATCATAATATTCTATTAGTTCTCCTTTCGTGATAACTTGAGAGTACCAGTCAGACAATTGTTCTTCTTTTTTCGCTTCCAGACCAAGTCTAGTTTGTTTTTTAGCACCACTATCGTTGGCCTGAAAATATAAAAATCATGAGAGAAGCGGAATGTATCTTGGACCACTTTTTTTATAATAGGAGGGTATAATAAAAAGAAAGACAATAAAACGAACAAAGAAACCAGAAAACAATTCAACAAAGGAATATTAAAAGATACAAAGAAGAAGTAGGAAGAATTAATAACCAGCAAACTAAACAAAGAACCAGAAACATTAGACCCGTAAGAAAAGTGGGACAGTATAAAAGAAGCAGTTTTAAACACGAGTAAAAAATAATGAAATCTAATAGGTACAAAAAAAAACAAATCAAAATGATGGTATATAATGAAGCATGCCAAAAAGTAGCAGAAGGAATTAAAACAAAAGAATAAAACAGTTAATAAATAATAGTGACAGTAGCAAAGAAAAATACAGATAATTATTGTAGATAACTATAAAAATTTCACAAAAGGAAATAATATCCTTTCACCATGAAACAAGAAAAATGGAAAGATGATATCAGAAGAATAACTCCTAAATGAAAATGATGAAGATAAATGAACCAGGGAATACAATGAGAAATAAATAAAGAAAAATAAAAAAATCTTACCTCAACAACCTCAGGTTTTTTCTCTTTTGCTGCTGGTTTTTGCTTTACTACTTTTTCCTTAGGTGCCGCAGGTTTGGTTTCTTTTGGGGTTCTGCCCGCTACAGGAAAATCTGTACCTGTTAGATTTTTATATTCAACCTTAAGGGCTAAGAGTATTTTTACAGCGGCATCTACTTTTTCCTACAATATAAACAATACACACTTTTGTTATATGCTCCCTAATATGTTTGCAATATTTATAATTCACAATAGCTTGACGTTTATTGAAAAGTTTTGTAAAATAAATTGTATTAATACCTAAAGCATGCAGTTGTTTTAGGATTTTTTTAAAAGTTCTACAATAATTTTTTTTTTTTAATGAAAAAGAGTGTATTACTGATTTAATGATGAGGGTTTAAGGTGACAGAACAAGATTTTGTAGTGAAGTGAAGAATCTTTTTAAGATGTTCCTGAATTTAATTTGGAATAAACTCTTCTTACCTTATCAGCTTTTTGTGTTTTTAAATCTCGAACCAGATTGCCTTGATCAGTAATCTTAGCGGTTAATACTTCCTTGGCGTTATCACCTCCAGCACTAACGTTTTGGTTGTCGGGTACTGCTGGTTCAGGTTTCATATTGGGTTTCCAATCTTTGCCAGTTAAATTCTTAAAGTTTTCTTTTAAATTGAGCAGTTTTTTTACTTCAACGTCAACTTGGGACTTATCAGCTTTTTCTGAAATAAACCGTAAATAAATACTGTCATACATAAACATAGCAGTTAACTTATACACACAAGAAATCAGTTTCAGAACCTAACTATACAGCGTTTCACGTTAAGAACGGAACATGCTTACGTAGGACAATGTATTTCTTATGGACGACAGAAGCGCACCGATGCCACGCCGTACTGATTAGAATGAATCGTATACCGGCAGTCGAATAGCCACCCGTGCCTGAGAGGTTTGGTAACACTGATCTCCATAAGCGCAATATTCCGTTCTTAACGGGAAACAAAGTATATAACTGGACTGTCTCAATTATATAGCATGCAAATAGTACCAAATTAGAGCAAATGAATCAAATTGTTTACTTTAGATATCAGTTAATTTGTAACGCAGAGAGCCACGGTGGAAAATTAGATCCAGAATAGAGCAGACAAGAGCAGCTTTTAGAAGGGTGTTCAAGGTATTATGTAACAGACACTTAAAATTGACATTGCGAATCCGTCTAATTCGCTGCTACATATCATATTCCCAGTCTTACTTTATGGTGTCGAGTTTTGAACTGTGAATAAAAATTATCTATAGCATAGCTCCACTGAAGAGGTCTGGAGAGACCGAAACAGACACATGGGGATGGTGGATCATTTCTGAACCGAAACGAAACATAAGCTGTCTGTAATTTTTCATTTTACTCATATTTTGAGTACAGGGAAACTTTTGTTGGAATTTTTCCTAGACGAATAGACGGAATGTGACTGCATATTGTAGAATCCCTTTCATCTTCTTTATTTGTCGTCTCCTTGCCTTATAAATTGTAAAAGGCAGATATTAAGGATGTTACCAAAAAATGGTTCTACGAAAGGTTTCAAATTTATTGTTTACATCTGGGACTTCTCATTTCAAAAATGATCTAAATTGCCTGAGACTATTCGCGGTGTGCAAGTACTTGGAGGAGATACGAGAAACGAACATGCGCGAATAGCGGAAAAATGTTGCAACTTTCTTAAATAATTCATATTGTCAATTAAAATTGTCAAATTGACGTATACTTCATACCTACTGTCATTGAAGAAGAAAAATTATGTTACTCCACAATATTGATATGATATGCAATTATTGAATAAAAGTAAATTTATTAATTGTATTTTGCTTGCAGTACTGCATTTTTATAATTAATTTTATTTGCTACATATAATTGTTTACCTATTAATAACATACCCTCAGTCTTATCTTTTCTTCTTATAATTTTTTTTGGGCTATGGCCTTACCAATTATTCAGCAACCAGGACCAATATAATTGGCCAATATAATTAAAAGTGCGAAAAAAGTTGCCAAGCTATGAAACCAGGTATCGCTTTTCCGAACTTGCACAGTCCCAATAGAAGAATTTTAAAAATTTCTTGGGGGGAGAAGATTTAAAACTCCATAATTCTACAGACAAACGCAGTGCAGGATGAAGAGGGACTTCATGGTGGAAGAACATGTGAGATCGTTATGGTATTGATATAAACATGCTATTTAGGGTGGCAGTAAATAAAATTAAGCTATCATGGTAACCAACGTTCTAAAAGGACATAGCATATGAAGAAAGAAAGATCCGTAGAAAGATTATAGATATCCGTTTAGGATAGAAAAAACAACCCTTAATTAGAAAATATTTAATTCAGAAAACATACCTGACTTAAGTTTTCTTACAACGTCTCCCTGTGAAGAAATGTCTAAAAGTAGACTATTTTCATCCACCGTTACATTCGCTGAAGCGGAATACGTTGAGCTATTTAGAGATGGTGGCGCCGCAACTGCTCCAGGCTTCCAATCTTTACCAGTTAATGTCTTATAATCAGCCTTTAGAGATAACAGCGCCTTGACTTCGTGGTCGACAGTTGATTTATCGGCCTTTTGAGATTTTAAGGTTCTAACTTTCTCACCTTGTAGAGCTATTTGCTGGAGAATTGAATTTTCGTCTAAGGACACGTTTTCTTGTTTTGGTTTGGTGGTAGAAGATGTCTGATTTGTAATTTTGTTGGTAGAAGATGCCTGACTTGGAGTCCAATCTTTTCCAGTAGCAGACTTGTACTCAGCTTTTAATGATAACAATTGCCTCACTTCGGCCTCTACTGCTGCTTTGTCGGCTTTTTGTGATTTTAGCTGTCGCACCTGAAAATTTAGTATCTTTATTTTATTTTAACTTATTTACACCACCACCAACACATAATTAACTTATAATATATTTGCCATACCAGCACAGTTAATGAGACTGGCTAGAATGACAAAGAAGGACTCACCAGCAAGAGTCAAAACCACCGAAGGGTTGTTCGGTTGTTTTGGATATTCGGATGATGTTGCCATAATAACCGCAACAAAAGGGTATTAAGCGAAAAAGCTATAGAGCTGAAACGGGAAGCTGCTACGTTTGGTATAAATAAATGAAAGTAAAACAAAATATATGCAGTGCACAAAGTCGAATCAACATGAGAATATGAAGGTAGACAACCATTCCTACGAGTATGTCTCCACTTTTCCCTACCTAGGATCAATAATAAATGACAACAATTCCATACAAGCACGGAATTCAAATCAAGTCAAGAAATACAAACAGGGATACTAGACCAGTATTGATCTGTGAAAAAACGTCTATTTTTGGATGTGAAAGGTGGCATTCGGATTTTTGCAGATAAAGTTAGGTGACACCTTCAGTAATAATAATTAACTTATGCTCCTTCTCAAATATGCCCGGAACATTAATAAAAAAATTAAAATATTTAAAAATTTCGAAAAACGTCGATTTCTTTCTGCTTTCTTTGCTTATAACTTTAAAACTATTCGTTTTGGAACAAAGTCGTAGAAAAATAAAATAAAGATAATTGAATTTTGTATGATATACGACTGGTCAAAAATGTCTTAACGTATTACCTTTTCTGCAATATAGCAATAAATACAAAATAAGGGGGCAAAATACGCCTGTTGTTATTCAATGTTTTTAACCACTTTGGTGGCACTTAGAACCTTAGTAATTCACTTAGGAAATTCTTTGTAATCTACTTAAACCGTGTATCAAATTTCATTAAAATCGACATAATAGATTTTGCATAATAAATTTGCAATCTAAATGTTTTTAAAAAAGTTCAAATTTTTTAAAATGTTTCTGAACAAAAAGTAGACCATTTACAAGTTGTCTAATTTTTTTACATATAAAGAGGTGCTCTACCTATCTAATACACTTTACAGAATTAAAATCGGATTATTTAAGGGGCCTCAGCAATGTTTTAAACTTATAAACAATTTTTTGGCTTATAAACAAATAGCTTTGTTTAATAATAAAAAAATTAATTTTTAGCAATGCAAATAATTAAAACCGGTATAATTTGACTTAAACTTTCAAATGCTGTCAGCAGAATTGCTATTTTATTTTTTAATCAAAAGTTATTCGCGTTAAAAAATTGCAATTTTTCGAATTTTTGAAAGTTCCACTGCGTTTATCTCGAAAACTATGCATCCTACGAAAAAACTTGTAAGAACATTTTTTGCTTAGAATTGCCCAAGAAATACAAAAAAATGTTTTATTTTGCGAAAAATCGATGTTACGTAATTCCTCAAGTTCTTTGTTTATAACAATCTTATCGACATCCGGATCAACTGTTATCCAAAAAAATCGTGTTCTACGGGTCAAAAAATCTACGAGTGCTTCTTTATATGTAAAAAAATTGACAAATCTTTGTATGTTCTAGCATTGATTAATAAATATAGGGGAGAAGATACGAAACTAAACGAGCGTTTATGTACGACACCAGTGGTTTTAGAAATAGATGGCGTTAGCAGCTTTCTAGGTGCGAGATTGAATTTACCTGAGACAACGATGAGACGTATTCAGGTAGCTTTGGTTATCGGAATTTGGGGTCGGCCGACTGGATTATAATAGAACGTATTTATTTCTTTTCATTCATTTATATTTGAGTTATCATTCAACTATTCAACGATAATAGTGGCATGAGCATGACAATCTTTAAAATAATTATTGAAGTTAGCACCTATTACTTTCTAAACTCGTTTTTAAATTAACAAGAATTGTAGTTGTAATTTGTCTTTTAATTTGAATTCTTGAAAGAAATCATTGAATATTCCAAATAAAAAAATTATTTAACGAGAAAAATACTCACTGGGTGATTTTAGATATTGTACATTTATCTTATTTGCCTCATAATCTTGATAAAAAATTAGGTAGGTATTTTCGTTAATTACAGTCTCTTCTGATGATTGTATATTTTGTTTGAAGATATTGCAACGGTATTTACTTAATATAAAATTGACTAAGTAAACCGCTCGGCCACTTTAAACTCTTCGAAAAAATGGTAAGGACTTAAGTTGTTGCGATTTCCTACAATTTCTTACAAGTTTTTTCATGCGGTCGATATTTTCCGAGTTAGGGGGAAAATCGTGACTAAGTATACTTATTGAATTATTTATTATTAACTTTACTTCTTAAAGGTGCCTTGTATTTCTGCGTAGGCGTCCACCGTGGATTGTATCGTCAGGTGAGATATTAGATAGTCACGATTACCTACATTATTCTATTAAGAGTAATTTCATTAATATCATTCGGCGGACATTACGCAGCCATGACATCTTTTCCTAGACCTCTCTTACCCTCTATCTTTCCTTTGATTACCAGTTGCCGTATATCGTTCTCCTCGTAATATGTCCCTAAATATGTCCATGATAAAAAAAACTAAGTTTTCAATCTAATAGCACATAAAACAACATCAAAAGATGTTACTCTATATCCTACCATTTTAAAAATAATGGGAACCTTCTCTGGTAACACCTCCGAGGCTTCTTTTGTTTAATGGAGCCGGCCTTTAATATCCATGCTTTCATTCCATACAAGAGAAAAAGCCAAACGTAACACTTTATCATATTGTATCTCAGGTAGAAATCCAACTTTCAGTGAACAGTCATAAGAGTTTGGAAGTCGCCATCCCATTTTTTATGGGAGATATTTTTCATTAAGTTGAGGCCGTTTAAGCTGACAGTCGGAGTGAGTGTATATTGTCTTACGTCAAGAATGGAGAACCACTCAAATGATAGCGTTATTTACGAACGGTGATAGGGCAGACCACAGTAAATATAGAGGGATAAATTTACTGAGCACTATTATACTGAAACTCACAACAAAAATACTGATGGAGAAAATAATGGTGCTTAAATATATCGGTTCAACAACAAGGATTTAGAAGTGGAAGATCATGTAACGATGCAGTTTTTGTAATAAGGCAAACAGCGGAGAAATCATTAGAATATAATAAGCCAGCCTTTTTCTATTTCATAGACCTAGAGAAAGCGTTTGATAGAATACAATTAAAAGATACGATACACCTACTATATAACAAAAATTTACCACTGGATATCATAAAACTGATAGAAAACATACATGTAAGAAATAAAATAGAAATGAAAGTGAATGAATAACAGAACCCATAGAAGCAAACACAGGAATCAGGCAAGGAGATTCACTAAACCCTCCATACTGTTTAAAATAAAGTTGGATGCAATAATAAAACAAGTGAAGAAAAAAAGAGGGTACAAAATGGGCTATAAAGAGATAAAAAAACTCTGTTGCGCTGATGACACCGTGTTAGTAGCAGAGTGCAAAGTCGACCTACAAAGAATACTGCACGAGTTCAACATTAACGCAAAAGAAATGAATATGAAAATATCAGCCTAAAAAAACAAAAAACTTAGTAATATCCACAGAATCAATAAAATGCAAATTGGACAATCAAATTATACAAGTAATGACTTTCAAATACCTTGGATTAATAATAAATTAATCTATCACCCGACAACAATATCGAAGAAGAGGTTAAAGAACAAATAATTAAAGCCAGTAGAACGGCCGGATGCCTAAACGACACAATTTGGAAAAACAAACACCTAAGAGTGGAAACAAAGGCCAGAATATAATATGAGTCAGTTATTAGACCAGTTTATGAATTACACTGCAGAAACAAGACCAGATACAAGCAAAACACAAAGACATCTGGAGACCAACGAAATGAAGATCTTAAGAAGGATTGCTGAAAAAGGACTACGGGACAGGGTAATAAGTGAGGAAATCAAATGCATATGTGGGGTAGACAATATAAATGCCTGGGTAAAGAATAGAAAAGAAGAGTGGAATCAACGCTTAAGCAGGATGCCTGAATAAAGGATAGTAAGAATAGCCAGAAGAAGTATGGGACGCCCAAGGAAAAGATGGAATGACAATTTAGGGACAGAATGAAAGGCACCGTTGAAGAAAAACAGGCAGTACTGCCTATATAAAAGAAAAAGAAGAAGAACAAATTCTTTAGGTAGATTTTCGGTAGTATAATGTGCTTCTTTGGAGTTTTACTGATGATTACTCTTTTTGTTTTAGTGATTTAGCAATGTGATTGATTGCAATAAGGAAAAGTGCAACACTAAGAGTAGACCATTGAGGAATGCCGTTTAATTGGATTTTTGAGTCTAAAAGAACGTTATTTATTCGATTCGAAAGTTTCGTCTATATAGAAAATTATTAATAAATTATATATTTCCTTGAATTGAACAACTTAATAGAATTCTTATATCTAATCCCCAAATGGTACGCGTTATATAATAAAAGATAGCCATAAGCCAAACATACATGATCACATCCAAATAACCCATGAATGACTCAATATCCACTAGGTTTTCTAATGTAGATGTGGACTTTCTAAAGTCACTTTGTATAGGGCTAGGTAGCTAGCAATAAGTCTAATACTATCTAGTAGCTATCAAGTGGATAAACTGACTAATTCTAAGCAAGTTTTGTTCTAGAGTTTTTTCACTTTAAAAAATGGCGTTTGTATGAAATCTTTATACTCAGTATAAGCAGAGTTGTAGCTAATTAAAAGTAAGTTCTTATTCGTCAAATTCCAAATCAAATGTTTCAACGTGAAATAACAAAAAAAATAAAGTACATTTCGGGGAAAACCCATCGCAGCTTTTTTAAAGTGTTTAAAAAGCTTTATTTTTGTTTTTAAAAAAGTTTGTAGCATTAAAAGTAAGCAAGTTACGCTGAAAATAAAGTTAATCCTTTTTTTGTAAAACCTAGTTTTAAAAAATCGTGAAAATCACCCGCTAAAGGGGAACTTGCGTAAAATTTTTAATTCGAAAGAGATGCTATAAATCACAACAAAACACAATTTAAAATGTATCAAAAAAAAAAGTCGTTTGTGTTTTTCGTTTGGCCCCTCAAGACGAATAAAATCAAATTATCGTTACCGCTTCACAAGTTACTTTACTTATGACAAGGCGAAAACGGCGGGTTCGTTGGGAAAAATATTCACATGAAATTTTTTTGTATAATTACATTCGTGAGACATCCCAGACTAAGGTTCAAGAAGTCGCCCACGTGAAAAGTGGGCCAAATTATTTTTAACAATAATTGTTTTTAATCAAATTGAAAAAATCTATATTTTTGGCCCGGACAATTTTTTTGTAGTTTTTCTGGACCATTCTGGATAAAAAAGGTCTCTAAAAATTTTTCTCTAAAGTTGATCGTTTTTGAGTTATAAACAATTTAAAATTGAAAAAAAAACGAAAAATGGCGATTTTCAAGGCTTAATAACTCGGTTAAAATTTATTATTATGAAAGTCAGAAAGTGACTAAATCAAAGTTTAATGCCCCCCCTACAAGGCCCTGAAGAAATTTTTGTCATTATTTTATTACTAAGCTGTTATTTTTAAGTAATAATATTGAGCGTCATGAACGTGGTTGCCGGCCGTAAATGCTGAGTGCGAGAGAGATGCCACTCCGGCAGTCCAATTGTGCATCTTACTTGCACTCACATTTATGGCCGCCTACCTCGTGTATTATTACTTAAAAATAACAGCTTAGTAATAAAATAATGACAAAAATTTCTTCAGGATCTTGTAGGGGGGGGGGGCATTAAACTTTGATTTAGTCACTTTCTGACTTTTATAATAGTAGCTTTTAACTGAGTTATTAAGCCTTGAAAATCGCCATTTTTCGTTTTTTTTTTCAATTTTAAATTGCTTATAACTCGAAAACGATCAACTTTAGAGAAAAATAATAAGAGACCTTTTTTATCCAGAATGGTCCAAAAAACCTACAAAAAAAATGTACGAGCCCAAAATATTGATTTTTACAATTTGATTAAAAAAAATTGTTAAAAAAATTGAACCACTTTTCACGTGGGCGACTTCTTGAACCTTATTCTGGGATGTCTCACGAATGTGATTGTGCAAAAAAATCTCATGAGAATACTTTTCCCAACGGACCCGCCGTTTTTGCCTTGTCATGATCTGTAAGTTTTATCGTAAATTTAGTTTTACAGTAGTTTTTTTTGTTTTGAAAGAAAAATGCCTTTTTTTTTTCAAAATAACTTTATAATATTATCAGTGATACGAAATATCCCAAAGTGTAAAGGTCATATTCATAGGTCTGATTAATTTCATCTGGGATGCTAATTAAGAGGTGATATTTAAGATTTTGTTTACAAAAAAAGGGATCAACTTTATTTTGTGTGCAACTTTTACTAGAAACTTAAAAAAATAAAGCTGTTTTTAAACAATTTAAAAAAGTTATGATGATTTTTCCCCGAAAAGTGCTTAATTTTTTGGTTATTTCACGTAGAAATATTCAATTTGGAATTTGACGAATAAGAACCTACTTTTTTTTTATTAGCTACAACTCTGCTCTTACTGAGTCTACGACTTCATATGCCATATATAAAACATTTTTTTCATTTTTTTATAAGCTGTATTTTTGCTATGAATATTTTTTTTGGCGAAATACTTCCTTATTTCCTCATGAAACATACTTTTTTTGAAACATGAATATATTCAGGCGCAAATAACTCGAAAAGTATTTACTTGTGAGGTCAAGACTAGTGAAAAAACTCTATAGTTAATTTATATTTTCAACGTTTTTGCAGAAAGCAGGTATTAATACAGATTAATATGATAGCGACTGTGCGTTAAAATTTTGAATACGGACCACGTAGAATAAGTGCTTGTTCTTGGCTAGCTTCAACAAATTTACGCTAGGCGCGCCACTATACAGGCAGATTTTAAAGGGAACAAAATAATGCACATGGTTTCGTATCTTCCCCCTATATTTATCAATCAACGGTTCTAGTTTTTGTTGTGCAAGATTTTAAAAAATTTTAATTTTTTAAAAAATGTTTAGATTGCAAAATTATTATTCAAAATCTAGTAAGTCCATTTTAATGAAATTTGGTGTACGGTTTTAGCACATTACAAAAATTTTCTAAGCGAATTAGAAAGGTTCCAAGTGTAACCTAAGTGATGGAAAATCATTGAATAAGGACAGGCTTGTTTTGCCCCCTTATTTTATATTTATTGCTATTTTGCAGCAAGGGTGATAAATTAAGACATTTTTAACCAATCGCATCTGATAGAAAATTTAATTGTCTTTGTTTTATTCCTATACGACTTTGTTCCAAAATGAATCGTTTTAAAGTTATAAGCAAAAAAAGTAGAAAAAAAAACGAAATTTTTTGAAATTTTTAAATATTTTTTTTTTTTTTTTATTAATGTTCCGGGCATATTTGAGAGGGAGCATAAATCAATTATTATTAACGAAGTTATCACCTAACTTTATCCGAAAAAATCTGAATGCCACCTCTCACATCCACCTAAAAACAGATCCTTACTGGTCTATACGGATACTTAGCGGTAGTAAGTGGTTTTATGAATACAAAAACTTACTGAAAAGTAAGTTACTGAAATGTGAGTCTAAGCTTAGAATCTACAAAACAGTAATTAGACCAGTAGTCACACATGGATGTAAAACGTGGACCCTCTCAACCACTGATGAAAATCAACTGAGAATATTTGAGCGCAAAATACTAAAGAAGATATTTGCACCAACACATTGCAGCGATGCTTCGTGGAGAATTAAAATTAACCACGAGCTGGATGAACCAATGCAGAGCGTAGATATTGTTGGATTTGTAAAGTCACAAATACTAAACTGGCTTGGTCACTTAGAAAGAATGTCACATAATCGAGCTGTAAAAATAATCCAGAGATGGAAGCCCCAAGGAAATAGAACAAGAGGAAGGCCCCGTAAAAAATGGATAGACGACGTAGAGGGAGATATTAAAACCGTAAACATCAGTCAGTGGAGAAAGGAAAGTATCCGACAGGACAGAATGGAAAAACATTGTTAAACAGGAAGAAGATATGGAAATATCGACTACTTAAAGACAACAACTTAAGCAAAAAAAGAAAGACCAAATAAATCAATAATTACACCGGTGATCTTTAGAAAAACTAAGAGAAAAATTATGAGAAGAATATACGGCCCAATAAAGACAGAACAAGGAGAATATAGAAGACTGATAAACCATGAAATGAAATGGGAAGTAACTGAAGGGAAAGAAAGTAAAATTTATTAAAGCACAAAAACTGATAGTTTGGACATATACAAAGAAGAGAAGAAGCCGCACTAATTAGGAGGATAACGAATTGGAGAAATCAGTAATAAACAGACCAAGAGAAAGACCAAAAATAAGATAGAAGGACTAACTACTAAAGGATATATTATTAAATCTAGAGCATAACCACAAATGGATTAAATACATATGTTTAAAAAAACTAACCTTTTCGCCCTGTGCTGCGATTTTCGCATTGATCTCGTCACTAATAGCAGAATCAGTCTTAGAAACTGAAGCTGTAGGAGGTACACAACCAGGTTTCCAGTCAGTATTAGCGACAGCTTTATACTCAGCTTTTAAAGTCAATAGTACTTTCACGGCTGTGTCAATATCAGCCTTCGCTGCTTTTTGCTCCTTTAACTTGCGAACAGCATCTCCTTGTTTTATGATTTCATTATTTAGATCTGTAGCCGATTTACTTGTGACCTGAAAAAACAGGATACATTATTAATAGACAAACAATGTAATTTATTTAACCCTTTCGTTCACTATATGAACCTATTCTATAATTTGTTGTATGTAGCTTCATGTGTTTTTACTGTAGACATATTAAGGGTAGACAAGGCATACTCAGCAAAAAACGTAACGCGGAGACAGTCGATCGATGGTCTATCTATCTCTTTTAACCAAGCGACCCCGCGCATGTTACAGACAAAGATGGTTAGACCACTCAATCCTTAATATTGGCGTTACTCCTAGATGCACAGAGCGGCCCATACGTTGCCTAATCTACTAGTTATTATACATATCTATGGATTTTACACATTGTCCTCGATTATGGACATTCTATTTCGTCTAATGAGCACTTGTGCTGCAATCTAACAGCTTTTTAACAAAATATTTAATTTTTTGAAATCTAGGTTTCTATATTTCATGTGACATTTCTATATTGACGTGTGACAAACGCAATGTTCATCTCTGTATAAGTAAAGAAAAATATTGTTTTATAAGACACCATATTATTGAATAAAATACTTTAGTTTTTGTTTTTGTGAGTATTTAAAAAATATATATCTAATATTTTTACTCCATTTCTCTAAAAAAATTTCAGATACCTGCAATTGTCACAGTCAATAAATTAAAATTAACTTTATCAATAAATGATCAAAATGTTGCCATATTGTTCTAATTTTATTAATGGAACACCCTGTATATTAGTATTATATTTTGTAGACAATATTACATTTCTTTTGGTATAAGGTTGAATATACCTATTAAATTTTAAATTTAAAAAAAACTATAAATTTTATAGTTTTGTCATTTTTTTTATATTCTTTTACAAAAATAAGATTTTTTTCAGTGAATAAAAAGAATTAGTAAGAACATTAAAATAAAAAAAAGTTTCCCATATGTTGCCAACTTAAGTAGACACGCTGTATATTTTCTGGTATAAATATAACGTAAAGTATTCTTCAAAAGTAAATATTGTCCCAAGGTACAAGTGTATAATTGAAGAATATATTATTAAGAAAATACATATGCAAATCATCTACTCACTATACAGTATACAGATAAAAATTAAAATAAAAGCAAAAACTTAAATAGTTGTTTAGCACGATATCATTCAACAAAACATATGGAGATTAATAACTTAAGTAGACCATGCTTATCCTTTCACCTTTCACTACCAACCGATTCGCCACATGGAGCTGAGCTGTCTACTAAAAAACTATTCGCGGTCGCATAAAATTATCTTACAGGTACTTGTAGTGTTGCATCGCAAATTAGAAGTAGATTAGTTAATAGTCCGGTCAATTAATGCAAAATTTTTCCAAAACAATAAAATCAATCAAAGATGAAAATTTGGGAATAAATAGTTGAAAATGTTTATTATTAAACAAAAAATTTCTAATCCTAAAGTATGTACCTCCATTTCGCAAAAAGGATAGACTTATATATTGGGCTGTATTTCGTAAAATAACGAAAAAAAATATTTTTTAGTAACTATTATTGCCAAGACAATACCTTCAAAATTTGTCTAAAAAATGTTATTACAACTTCAATAGTTTCTGAGATATAGTTTTTTTTAACTACTAGTAAGTATGGAAGATGCCATAAAACGATTAGAGGCGTTTGAAATGTGGTGCTATCGACGTATGTTGAGGGTATCATAACACCACACAATTAACATAACTATTATTTAGAGGCTAAGAAAAGACAAAGAAATTATTAACATCGTAAAGAATAGAAAATGGGCTTCTTTCGGCCACATTATACAGGGTGATTGATTAGTAGGGTAAAGCTCAATAGCTCCGCTATAGTAATAGATAGCAATAAAAGTTAATAACAAAAATTTTAGCCACCTTTGAGCTTCACATTACAAAATTAGTTAGAATGTTACAGGGTGTTCGATAACACAGTGGCAGACCTAACTTATGTTTTTTTTTTTAAATGGAACACCCTATATTTTATTTTAAATTCGAAATCCTGTTAATTTCTCCATCACAAAAATATAAAGGTTTGTTATGTTATACAGGGTATTTACAAAGTTATAACCAATTTTATATGAAAATCGTAACAAGTTCCACTTCCTGTATAAATAAAAATAAGCAAAACAACAATGGTTTATTAATGCCATATTTTTTAACGTATTGTCAAAATTTTCAACAATGGTCGATATTGCTAATTTTCATTATATCAAATACAGGGTGAGTCAAATCGCAAGTACATTATTTTCTCAGTAATTTTAAATGGAACACCCTGTATTTTATATCACTTTTGAAAAGTACTATTACCGTACTTTAATTTTTAGATAACATTCCCTATGTCTAAATTTATTAGTTTTCGAGATATTTTCATTTTTCAATAGACCAGTAGCGTGGCCATCGAAATCACCAGAATTTAATAAACTGGACTGATTTTTTTGGGGTTATGTTAATAATGAAGTTTATAAAACCTCAAACAACAAGGGATGAGATGAAAAATAGAATACAAAGTGTATTTCGATGTGTTAATTTACAAATGCTCCGTAGATTAAGTAGCTCATTCAATGATCGTTTTTAGGCGTACATAAATGTGTTAGGAGATAATTTTGAACACCTTATGTAATTAAATATTAAAAATATTTTATTAAAAGTAGCTTCTAATTTTTTCAAACATGTTTTTTTGCAAAATTTATTACTAATAAATTATGTTTCCTTCTTTATATGTTACATTGTTACATTTACATACAAAAGTAGTGTTTAATTGTCTTCACAAAATATTGTATTTTGTGTTTGTGTTTTTTGGAAAAATTTATTACTAATTTACTTTGTTTATTTATTGCATTTACATAAAAAGATAGTTTTTAATTGTTTCAAAAATGTTGCATGTAGTGGTTGTGTTTTTGTTTGTAAAATGTACCTATTACTAATAAATTATTTTTATTTCTTTATTTGCTACAGTGTTACATTGATTACCGGATCGATAATCGGTACTCTTCAATTGTCAATTCAGTCATGGCTTACTTAAAATTTAGATAAATTTAAACACCTAAAATAATTTCTGAAAAATAAAAATATCTCGAAAACTAATAAAATTGGGCATAGGGAATGTTATATAAAAATGAAAGTACGTTAATGTTACTTTTCAATAATGATATAAAATACAGGGTGTTCCATTTAACATTACCGAGAAAATAATGTACTTGCGTTTTGACTCACCCTGTATTTGATATAAAGAAAGTTAGCAATATCAATCATTCTTAAAAATTTTGACAATAAATAAAAAAATATGGCATTAATAAACCATTGCTGTTGTGCTTATTTTTATTTATACAGGGAGTTCAACTTGTTACGATTTTCATACAAAATTGGTTATAACTTTGTAAATACCCTGTATAACATTACAAATCTTTATATTTTTGTGATGGAGAAGTTAACAGGATTTCGAATATAAAATAAAATATAGGGTGTTCCATTTAAAAAAACATAAGTTAGGTCTGCCACTGTGTTATCGAACACCCTGTAACATTCTAACTAATTTTGTAATGTGAAGCTCAAAGGTGGCTAAAATTTTTGTTATTAACTTTTATTGCTATCTATTACTATAGCGGCTATTGAGCTTTACCCTACTAATCAATCACCCTGTATGTAATAATAAATACCGACTTCTACAGTTGATTCTACAAGGCAAGATTGAGGCAAGGGAGGCCCTGGACGTCGACGTATATTCTGGCTGGACCATCTTAGGAAGTCAACTGTCTAACAGGATTTGAAGAACCAAGGAATACGAGAATGGGAAAAACAAGCAAAGGAAAGGAAAACATAGTCAACTATAGTCAAGCAAGCAAAACACACATAATACCGAAAAGATCTCAAAAAAGACAAACAAGAAAGTAATATTTTAGATATAACGTTTAGCACTTTTTAGACGTTATGCATGTGGCTGGCCTCCACACCATGTAAAACTTTGGAGCCTAGAAACACCGGTCGGCAATGGCCTTCCATGGACTGTCAGTGGTCACAGATGATGATGAAATCAAGCTCTTGTCAAATTAACTATATCTTACCTTATTATCAGCTTTTGGAGCAACATTCGTCTTAGATTTGGCTACAGCTTGTCCAGGAATGCTTTCTTTAGCACTTCCATCAGGAATATGGAAAAGTACAACTGGTTGTTCTTTGTAAGTATGTAGATTAGCCGGTTTGTAAGCCACATCAACGCGGAAAAATCCTCGTCTCTGTAGCTGAATGATGTCTCCAACTTGTAAATTTCTCAGTTCTGGATCGCCTAGCATTTCAACTTCTTTCTAAAGTGAAAACAAGAAGAATAGTGAATTTTCAAACTGAATTGAAATATAAGTCGTCTCTAGTTTTCGTTTTACAACAAAATTATTATTTATTTCTATTAGTTTACTCCTAACAGAGTATGTGAGACCAAGTTTTCGTTGGAATTTGTGCCACGCTGAGCAGGCAGGAACTGAGATGCAATTCATAGATCTCCCCTAGCCTTCTTTGCCTCAGCATTCGTATGGTTTGCAAATTATAGAAACCTCGAAGGCGTTACCAGAAACTTGGTCTCGATAAAAGTTTTAAACCTCGATAAGTTAGGGTGTTTATGGCACTCTATGAATGAATTGAAATATAAGATGTCTGTAGTTTTCGTTTTACAACAAAATTATTATTTATGTCTATTAGTTTACTCCTAACAGTCTATGGAACCACATTTTCATTGAAATTGTTGCCATGCTGAGCAGGCAGGAAGTTCGATGCAATTCACAGATCTCCCCTAGCTTTCTTTGCCTCAGCATTCTTATGGTTTGCAAATTATAGAAACCGTGAAGGCATTGCCAGAAACTTGATCTCAATAAAAGTTTTATTTTAATATTATTTTTAATTTTATTGAAGTATTCCAGAGTTCTGCTGTAGCGTCCCCGTCAGGGGCTGATGTCGATAGTGCCGATAAGCCAATATTAACTGACCTGCTACTGACAACAAAGGTAGGTGCTATATTATCTTTGACAATTGACAGCAATTTATGAACTGCCAGATTGTTTCAAACATGGATTACTTATTAGGATATATGTAGAATTGTAAATAGTTTACCTTATATTTTTAAATTCCTCTCTATATATTTTTTTCTTAATTATTATTACGACACGGAATAAGAGTCTGACACATATGGACCTGCGTCGCGTCGGTCCAGATGGGTGGAACGAATTGGGATTACTACGGTAGCCGCTGCGAAATATTTCTAACTTTGAATCTTTAAGACCTAATTAAGTAATAATAACATTCGCAACTTTGATCCAATTTTAATAGGTTAGTTCTCACGAAAGTGAATTAAACCATGAGAAGAGGAGATTAGCAGTAAGAGAATTTTGGTTATTGTGGGAAGAATACGGCAGTCGATTTTGAGATTCTGAGGAAAGACGTTAGATTTGGCAATAATCGAAAGGACGCGCAGTTTAAGACGTACTTATATATTGACAAGCCGGTCATATATTAAGTAGATAAACACGATTATTTCAAATCCATTTTCTTTTGTGAGAACTCGTAAAATTTTAGTCGCAATTACACAAACACTTTTACATTTCGTCAATTTAATAGTATCTATAATTTAGTTATCTATTTTATTGATTAAAACTGTTAAACATCACACGGACTTTTATTACGATTGTCTTTAACGAACCCTACATATACAATCCTATATATTATATTAGGATACATACATCAAAACTTTGAAACTTTAAGGGCCGGTTGTTCGAACGCTAATCAATAATGATCACTATCAAATATTTAATTACTGTCACAACTGTCAATGTCAACTTTGGTTGGGTTGCTGAAAACGGAATTGATTATAATTATGAGATTAGTTAATCAATTAACATAACAATTATTAACATAATTGATTAACTAATTTCATAATTGTCATCAATAATTATGTTTTCAGCAACCCAATCAAAGTTGACATTGACAGTTGTGACAGTAATTAAATATTTGATAATGATCATTTTTGATTAGCGTTCGAACAACCGGCCCTAAAACTAGTTTATTACCTTTGTTTGATGACCAATGAATTGTTTGAAATCTTCATCTTTTCCTAACACTGCTTTACTAATGATATGATCAAAATAAACGCACCAAGTTGGAGTAAACGGTGCCTTATCTGTTTCTGCAAGCCAAGTAAGCTTCAATGTTTTTTTGAAATTCGTGTCTTGAAGATTTGGTTGTGCTTCCACATTAACGATATTTCCATTTTGTCTATAAAACAGAAGAAAAATCTTAGAACAATAAAAGAAACACAAGGTAATAATGACATAAACAACCTATGGGACAAAAAAACTATAAGAACAACAACTATTGGATGCAGCTAAGGAAGTATGTGGAACAAGTAAAAAATACTCAACAAAGAAATAGACAGCGTGGTGGTCCACAGAAAAAAGGAAAGAATAAAGTAAAAGTGGAGAAAAAAGCATGGAAACAATATCTGAAAGATAAAACAAACGAGAATTACAATAACTATAAAAATTAAAGAAAAAAGGGAAACACATTAGTAATAGCAGCAAAGATAGATAATTGGGAAAAATCCGAGTTAAAATGGAAGAAGATAACGATAGGAACCAAAAGGTATTCTACATGGAGTCCCCGAAAATGGAGCGTTCCTTTAAGGTATGGATATAATACACAATGTAAAACAAAAAAGTTCTATAACATTTTTTTCTAAAGTTGACCGTTTCCAAAAAAAAATTATATTGTTCGTCATATAAGCGAACTTTTATTTTCATAAAATTAACTAATTTGGCATCACTGTACAAGAACTGTTTGTGATTTAGTTTATTGACACCACAAATGTAGGTCAGACAGGTACACCTGCAAAATAATTGTACCACCCCATGTTTGAAAATCCAACAAAACAAGAATTTGTTCGTTTGTTTAGGATGAAGACAGAGTTTAATGTAAATACGTATGGCTAAAATGCTGCTACTATTTTTGAATTGTGATTGTTCGATTTTTGTATACATAGTTTTCAGATTTCAATTTGCATACCAAAATGTATTTTGTTTTTTTAGCCAAACAGTTGCATTTAGAAAAAAATGTTATAATACTTTTTTGCTCTACATGGTGCCTTCTACCTATACCTTTAAGGAACGCACTATCTTCGGGGACACCCTGTATATTCTATAGAACACTAAAAACGATAAGAACACTAAAAGAAAACATGAAATATGCAGCATTAAAGATAAAAATAATAACGGAAACAAAACAAATAGCTAAAAGATGAAAACAACACTTTGAAGAACTATTAACGCATAAAAACAAAGACATTTATATTAATAGACCACTTAGAATGAAAAAGATGGAGCCGTCGAAACACATTTATAGCCAGAGACCGGATGGAGTGAGGAGAAGACACAAAATTTTAAAACCAAGATGAAGAATAGGAAGGAATGGAAGTTGATTCTAGAGTAGGCCAAGACACACCAGGGGTTGTAAAGCCGATGATTTTGATGAAAGTAAGAACCAGAAAACTTACCTATTAATTTTAGTAATCATCAAATTTCCCCAATTAATAAATGTCGTATTTTCACCTTCCTTTAAGGCTTCTGCATCTACTCTATCGATCAGAATTTTTGGACCCAACCACGTTGATTTGTTACCAACTTCAGCATTCTTAGGATGTTTGGGTACGGATAAACATTCTTCCTTGACTCCTTTTACCAAAACTGGTACAGGATCATTTACATCCACAGCTGTGTATCTTGGTGCAATAGGATCAATGACCTAAAATGGAAATGGTAGTTTTCTGTGTTATTTTAAAATATGTTTGTTTATTTACCTTTTTGTTGAATGACCAAATTTTGTCCCATTCCATGAACACAACGGATCTGCTCGAACCTTGAGCAATAATGAATTCTTTTAGTCCTTGCACTGTCATACCTCGTCTTAGGACACCGCGAACCGTTGGCATCCTAGGATCATCCCTAAAATAATATGATGTTAAAAATCAAATTGCTACCATAGTTTATGAATATGATTTTCTCCAAAATTTTTCGTAATGTACGCAAAAAGTAGAACACAATTAAAAAAGAATAGTCGAAATCCATAAACAAGAACCACAGATACAGTTAACAGCTCCTTCTCCTTCCATCGCGCTAGAAAGTTCCAAAGCCGGCAGATTTTAAGGACTACATTTTGAAGCTTTGTAAACGATTCCTTTGAAAGACAATCTTTTTCGAATTTGGCAAATTAAAACTTTAAAGTATGTTCCTTCAATAGACGCTGATTAGACAAGCGGCTTAATTTTGTGATACTACTTTCTGTGAGTAAAAAAGAGACCTAGTATAAAATTAGTAATTCGTGAATAATTTCATGCACAGGAAAAGATAGAGTGGAAGAACCATATTACTGCTCAGTCAATATTTTTTTTTGCTTGAAAAATGGCTTTGGCAGAGCCAATTAGCCAGACTTGTTTGTGATTGATTGCAGATTCATAGTCATAAATTTCTTATTTCATAACGTAAGTACTACAATATTATTTTTTTGATACAACATATTATTATATTATATTTTTTTTCAACGAAAACTTTTCGTTTATAAATTCGCAAAGTCTGTGTGTTATTGCGTTGCCGCTCCTGCAATACTTAGAGTAGATTTATCGATGGATTCCTATGTAGTTTTGTCTTCTGAATCCAAATCTGGAAACGGCATTTCGATATCTCTAACCGTTTTCGAGATAATCGCCCCCAAAAATCTAAAATGTAACGTCACAATCCTTTTATTTTCTGCCGACACACTACACGTCCAGCTGAAATCGTTGCTAGTAAGTAGGCTAGTTTTTTAATCTGAATTTGTTAAGCAAATCGTAGGTTATTTACATTATTTGAGTTTGACACTTCGTGAATGTCAAACTAAATTTTAAATAAAGTATTAATAAAATATGATTGACATTTGATAGTGAATTTAATTATTATATAAAACAAATACGATGTTCAAAAATACAATTTGAGTATATTTTGAAAGCAATAATTTGTTAACAACTTTAAAAAGGTTTACACGAGTATACGGCCTCGCCTTTAATTGGAGTACCTAATGATAAATGGACTATTCCATTTGTTATGAAATGAAAATTGTTATTTGTCAGTTCGCTAAACTCGACACAACTGGCTAGTGATTTTAGTAGGTAATTTTTTTGTTTTTTGCCAATTTTGGCAAAATTGTCAAGATTACTAATTATTTAGTAATTATTAACTATTTAGTAATTACTTTTTTTGCCAAATTGGTAAAATTACTGACTAAAATCACTAGCCAGTTGTGTCTGAGTTTAGCGAACCGACTATATGAAATGTTGTTTGGAATAAAAAGTTATGGTCTGATATGTACAATTACATCCTTCTAATGGAAAAAAAATATTTGAAGATTTTTCTCAAATTATGGATACCAACATTTTCATTTATAACTCTTTTATTTTTAATTTGACGAAGAAAAGTTATTCTTCATATAAAGCTCGTCATGGTCTAAGATTTATGATGCAACCACCATATTTTATATCAAATTTTATTAATTTTATACGAGGTATAAAAAATATGAATTTCGATCAAGAGTAAAGTACCATTATAGTTCACAACATTTAAATTATAATGATATAAATGCACATTAAAACATAATTTTTAATTCTAAACAACTTTTCATAATAGCAATATTCCATATTATGAATTAAAATACGTAAATAAACACAGTTTTCGTTATGATAATGCTCGCATTTTTAGCTTGTTTATTATATATTTTAATTTGTGGTAATCACTTTTTTTACTTCTATTTTTTTTTGATATTTTTTACTTGTTTTTATTTATTTTTCTTTTCTTTTTTTGTTTCTATTTTTTTTTTGTTATTATTATTTTATTATATTATGTTCTTTTTCTATATATATTTTTTTATTTTTAATTTCTTCAAACCAAATTAACAAATAAGTCAATATTCTTACTAGATAAAAGTAGGTTTTTGTAAATAAAAAAAAAATATTATTAACTTACCATCCATCTACTTGTCCTTCATTGACAAACCACGTTAATTTCCTTTTACTAAGTACTGTATTTGTCATGGATAGTCTGCTATACTCCCAAATATGTGGTTTTCTTAATCCCAATTTTTCGATAAACCAGTAAAATTGATGATCTCTGTCATGGTATTCCATTGTCCGCAAGACGTGAGTTACTCCTTCTATGGCATCGACAATCGGACAAGCAAAATCGTATGTAGGGTAAACCCTAAAAATAAAATATTTATTGTTCTTAAATGTTATCACATAATAATTACGTACATATTCAAATATTATGTTATTTTTTAATATTCAAATTAACATGCCACAGGAAGAATTAGAAATTTTAGCTTTGCTGGAAATAGGATGGAGAAATCCAGGAAACATTCAGGACAAAAATTTTAGTATGTACAGTACAGTATGAAAATGAACAGACTTTATGGTGAATAGTAAAATGAGAGAAAAAGTATTACAAAGCAGTTAATAGAATGATATCCTATATCAGAATAGAAGATGCCCCTACAGAAGAAACAGCCCAAGACGATAAGTATAATTTTGTCCCTAATATCCCCAGGAATGAATGATTCAGAACCCTTTCATTACTTACTTATATTTACTTCCTGTTCGTGGATGAAGTTCATTTTTACATCTGTATATGGTAGGGTCCCTTAAGCAGCCATTGGGAGAATCCATAAACATTTTGGCTCGAACACAACACTTCTGACCTTTCTCGGTACCTTTTTTCATTTCTTCCCACATAGCAAAATTCTTCTGAACATCTAAAATGTTTATAGTGTTAATTTAATATCCTTAATACCAAATCGTTTTGAAATTGAGTTCAAAGAGAAAATAAGAAAGAAACCAATCATCAAGAAAATGAGTAATACTATCTTAACAGAACTCTTTGCAATTCCATATGTCACGTTACAAAAGGTCCTGAAATTAACTTCCTAATAATTACAGACTCACGAAATTCTTTAGAAGTCATCTATGAAACCGATTCTTCACATCCTGTGGCCAAACTCGTTAGACAAGAACTGCACAATCGAAATCACAGAAACATTGCTTTCCTGTGGGTGCCATCTCATATTGGAATCCCAGGAAAAGATCTGGCAGATAAACAGAGGATGCAACTATATATGCAAAAACTAGTGAACTACAGTGATAGTTCCACAGCAAAATAGTTGACATATGGGAATATCAACTGGCACAAAAAACAGGCAAAATTACTTGAGATAAAACCAACATTTCAACCATGGTCTGATGGTTCTAAAAATCGTTTTTCTCAGGTGTTAATCACACAACTACGGTTTGGTTATAGTCACCTCATGCATGGACATCTGATGATAAGAGATACCCAACTGGAATGTTATGCTTACGAGACCCTGCCAACAATAAAACACTTTCTAGTGGAGTGCCCATTACACAGTATGTAAAGAGGTGAATTTAGAATCCCAGAGGATTTGAAAGAACCATACTTGAAGTGAACTATTTTCTACAAAAATTGATTGTTCTACTATTCTATGGAAGGAATGGAAGCTGATTCTGGAACGGGCCAAAACCCACCATGGGTTGTAGAGACAATGACAATGATGACTATTCTATGGAAAAATGTTAAAGAACCAATACATACCATTATTCCTGTTGACTGACTCGATTTTTTGTTCTCTTTGAGTTTTCATTTCCTCTGGTTCAGTATCATCTACATAGGCATTTCCTTCTTTCATCATTTTTTCACATAACTCTAACATAAGTTCAAAGTAATCTGAGGTATACGTGAATATGTCGGGTTTAATCTGTAACATTGCTACATCTTCCAGAATAACGTTTTCAAAATGCACATTTTCTTTGGCAGGATTAGTATCATCGAAACGTAAAATAAGTTTCCCCTGGAAAGCTTCCTGATAGTGTTGGTTGAGAAGGGCAGCTTTGGCGTGGCCAATGTGCAAATAACTAAAAATGGAAAATATCTATTAATTTAGATCAGTGTTTTCCAATCTTTAAGATGCTGAAGTCATGTTGCAAATACAAAAATTATAAGTACTCCAGTCGCTAGAGACAAAAACACGACTGAACCTCTAAAAATCATATGAATAAGCTGAATTTTGCTAAGAATGTCAATTTTAAAAATTAATTAAAAACATTAATTTTGAAATTAACTCGAGACCTTACGACAAGTGAATCAGTGTAAACAAAAATAATCTATGTTTTTTTTTTCATTTTTGGCATTTTGATGAAGAATATAAATATTAAATTACTTCTAGAAGTGTCAAAAACGCCCCCAAATTTTTTGGTATTACTTAATTTAAATGATTAATACATTGTCTTTTCCAGTTTTACGTAAAAATTGTTTTCATAACTTAAAACATTTTTGTTTACACTGACTCAAGTATTATAATGTATTAGTTAACAGTGATGGTCTTTATCAATACCTACCCTGATGCTTCTGGTGGAAACCTGACAATAACTTTACCCATCTCTGCAAAAGGCAAATCGACAAATTTTCCCTCTTGATTTCGATTACCAATATTAGTATTTTTCTCTTGACTAACTTGTTTTTCTGCTTGTGTCAACGAAGCTGCTACATCTTGGGGTAGGTTATTTAAAATGTTCATAACAGCTTCTTGTGCATGTAGAAAGTCGTACCAACGAACAACATTAACTGGTGCCGATTTAGATTTGGTTAAATCATTCCAGTGTTTGTTTGCTGAAATAACAAGTTTTTTACTTAAATGAAAACAAATAAATTGACTGTTTATATTGGGTTGTGTAGAAAAACCAGCAAAATAATGCAAAAGACAGAAAATATAAGTTGTGAAATAAAAAGAGAAGAACCTAGTAGAGGTGTAAAATTATCGATAGGAACCTTAAATTTAAATTGAATTACATATTTTCCCACCTGTAGATGTATCGGAGGAGTATGACAACTGTCACAGATATCTAAAGGTGAGGAACCATGTAATTAAATTAAATTTATACGTTCCTATCGATCATTTTACACCTCTACTAGTTTCATCTCTTTTTACAACATATTACGTTTTCCACCTTTTGCGTTTTTTCCTGGTTATTAGCATGCTCATCACTGTATATAGGAAATAACAAAACAAGACACACAGACGAAAAAAGAAATGTAATAGGAGGAAAAGAATAAAGCCCATTAAAATCGGATCCTGGTATATCATGCAAGAATCCCAAAGATGGTACTGCTAAGAAGACCAGTTGGGACAAGGAGGTGAGGTAGACCAAGAAAAAGATGACAAGAAAAGTTTCAGGAAGATATAGGATCGATGGAAATTACAGACTGGAAAGAGATGGCGAAAAATAGGATACAGTGGAGAGCCATAGTGCACAAATTTTCACATAGACATTAGAGTCATATAATAAGACATTAGTTTATACTATCATGTGTATTATGTAAAATTGTAAAGCTCTAGGCCTACAAGGCCTGTAGAGCATATTAAATAAATAAAATATATTATGCAATAATAGTCTAAAAATGAAAAAATATGAACTACAAATTTTAGCTCTGCAGGAAATACAATAAAAAATTTAAGGAAAAATTGAGAATTAAAAATGGGCAAATGACAAAATAAATATTGTGATGAAGAGTTACTACGATCTCTGTGAAAATCCAATGTGTACCATATATGGGAAAGTTAACGAACAGGGTCTGTGGAGAAGGTCATATAATTTTTAACTCTGGACTTTTTGATGATACAGATATCATGAAAACCATCAAAATAAATTGTCTATGGGTGACATTATGTGGATGGATGAAAATGATCCTGTAAAAATAACTATGCTAAATAGGCCTGTCAGAAGAAGAAGGGGGCAACATAATCTCAGATATCTGGACGATATGTAGGAAGATTGGAATAAGAAGATAGAGAAGACAGAATGGAAGAACTTTTTGAGGCAGGCCAATGTTCTTGAAGAGCTGCAGCGCCAACTGATCAAGATGACTTATTTCTTATGGATAACGGAATCTTTTTTATTAGATTGGTTTACACATTTTAAGCTTATTCCCAATTTCTCTAACCATATGTTTGATTTAAAACACATTTACAATTATAAAACTGAAATTTTCAGGGCCATATGTCATTTTAAGGCCTGAAATAACTTGAGTTATGAGTGCTCAGAATATAAATCTTATAAAAAATGTTAGTACTTACTATATAAGCTACCAAAAACAATGAAATCAGCAACAGTAATTCTTTTAGCAACCAAGTAAGTAACTGAACCTAAAACTTTATTTAGGGTTTCTAAGACACCGGTAACTTCGCTTCTATTATTAAGTGGACCAAGGGAAAGCGTTAACCAGTTATCTACTTCTGTTGTTTCAAGAGCTGAAGATCCATACAGCTCTGGACAAAATGATCTGGCAATAGTCCTTGCTACATCATTGCTATTTTTGCAACTCGTATTTTCGACAACCGTCTCTGAACCCCATGAAATTTCCAAGGGGATGCTTTTAACTAATTTTACATATTCGGCAAGAAATAAGCCTCCTGAAAAAAGCATGTTGATATATTATGAAGAATTAAGTAACGTATTGGCTTTAAACTCACCTAAAGGGGGACTAGATTTATTTACGGTAATTTTCATTGTCTTTATTTCGTTTTAAGATGGTGATAAATGGTCCTAAAATTGTGCAATCATTTAAAAGTTGTTCAATGTTCCAGATTAAAAACTGAAGAGGTTAGGTTAGGGCAGTCCTGTCCGTCAAAGCTGGAGATATTACAACGTTGCGCGACTTTCAATTTCAATAAATCTGCAACATTGCAACGAAGAAATATAAGTTGCCTAAATTTGGAGCAACTTTGCTATTTAAAATTTTTATTTATTATAACAATTATATTAACAAATGTATCCACCTGTATCAACGAGTGTCCTGGGAAAATCGTTAGTTCCTGTTCCCTGGTCTATATTATTAAAAATGTTGAGCAATTTCACTAAATTCCGAACTGAATATTCACTGAGTGCGAGTCTAAATAAGTGTGACTATCTTCACTCTAAATATTTCCCGCCAATGCCAATAACAAGAATAGTTTCATAATAGTTTTAAACTTTTTATGAAATAATTTAAATAATAAATAATATGTCTGTTGAATACAACCCAGATACTTTACGTGATCTTTTGCCTTTATATTATAGAAAACTGTTCCCTCATTCACAGTTTTATAAGTGGTTAAGTTATGGTAAGTGGATAAACTACAGTAGGAAAAATGAAAGAATACCCATGAACGAACATATAAAATACGCTGTATTTTCTTGTCACCGTGTCACACAAAAAATTAGCCAGCGCAAGTACATGTAATAATCATTGTTACATGTACTTGCACTGGACAATTTTCTTTGTGACACGGTGACAGGAAAATACAGCGTGTTTTATATGTTCGTTCATGGGTATTCTTTCATTTTTCCGACTGTATCTGATCTAAAGTTACTTATAAACAACAATGATTTTATGACATAAATTAACATTTGCCAAAAGAGAAATATCATTCACTCTACTGGGAGATATTGTCATTCGATATCAATCATTTGATACACAAAAAGAGTTTTTAAGCGAGCTGCTAAAGAAATTCCCTATTAAGATCGATTTAGGGGCTATGTATCCAACCAAGCCTAGAGACAAAGGGCCGGTGTCACAAATTGTACCTGAAGAAAAAGAGATAGTGTTTGATATTGATATGACCGACTATGATGATATTAGGACTTGTTGTTCAGGTGCAGACGTCTGCACGAAATGTTGGAAATTCATGGTCATAGCTTGTAAAATATTGGATGCAGCACTTTACCATCATTTCGGCTTTAATCACAGGCTCTGGGTGTTTTCTGGAAGGAGAGGTATACTTATTTATTTATTTATTAACTGCATCCATTTCTCCCTCTCTCCTATGGCCTTACAGCTCAAGTCAGACCTGCAAGGTAACCTGTCCAGCGCAATCTTTGTATTTTTTGCATAATTTGCTATAGAGGGTTCTCTATTAGGCTATAGAGCGTATTATTAACTTTTAATAATAAATTATTAAAGTAAGTGACTAAATACCATTTTAGAAATAATCTATACTTATTTACTACATTAGAACGACCCACATACTAATCACAACAAAAATCCAGGTCTAGATTAACAAACAAATATAAAGTAATTGTAAACAACACCCTGTATGTTGAAATTTTCAAAATCCGTATGCACATTTGAAAAAAGCACAAAAACTAAGTTTAACGGTCTTCTTCCATTTTTTGCGCAGACAATTTTATGTCTTTAATTTTGAAATTATCTCGAAATTTTAAAGAACTCGGAACTCTTATCAACAGTACTAAAAGTAATGTCACTAAATTGTCTGGCCAAAAAATTGAAGCGGAGGACCATTAAATATAGTTTTTGTGCTCTTCTCAAATATGCAAATAGATTGTGAAAATTTCAATATACAGGGTGTTGTTTTAAGGTCACAATGAATTTATAGTACATAGTTATTTTTTAGTCCGGAACTGGGCTTTTCTTATAATTAGTTGTTGGATGGTTTGGATTCTAAATGTGATATCGTCGCCTTAATACTATAACTTGATAACTCGAAATTAGTAGTTTTGAGATAAACGAGTTTAAAGATTTTTAAGATATGTGTGCTGCTACCATGATGTTGGTAAATACAGAATTCACTCTGCGGCTCTAAAATACTGTTCCTTAACTTTTTGGCAACTGATCTATTTAGGAATATGGTGTAAATTTGTTTTCCAATATGGAAAAAAACATGAAAAATTAAATTTATCAACTTTTAACACTACCATAATGTTAACATTTGGTAATGTCGCATGTTGTGCTAAGTCACATCGATGGTTAAGGAGAACGTTTTGTTGAGGAGAACGTTTTGAAGTTTTCGCGTTACTTTTTGTTTGATACTGCTGATATACCGATATATCATAATGTTTGGGTAATAAGTTCGGGTATCATTATTAGCTTAATGTAGATATTTTTTAAAATATTATGTATTATTGGGTTAAGAAATATTTTTTTTGAAAATGTGTATGGACATACAACATAAGGTATGTTACTGCATACCCGGACAAACAGTATTTACAGCCATGATAAGTTTGATCGCGTGAGCACTAATATTGTATGTCCCAAAACATACTATGTTTGTACACCTCCAAACGGACATAAAATATCTGTGCAAGTCGGTTTTTAGTACAAATAGGAAATACTATATTTTGGTAAGGCCGTTTAACCCATTTACAATCATTCTGGACTTGCAATAATTATGCAGAACATTCATATGACCCTACTGAATATTTTTATAATGTTATCTTAAAATCAGCAAAAAGTGGACATACTATATCTGTGCTCTTAACCATCGACATATAAGTGAACTTTTTAACACAACTAATATTTTAATTAAACATTATTTTGTTGAAAATTAGCCCTCTGCCATGGGGGTTGCCAGATCTGCTAACAATTCTTGAATTCTTGCATTAGAATGAACCGAATAAATAGATAGCAATTATGTGGTAAGTTCAATGGTTTCAGAGAAACACGTGCTAAAACTAGATAACTCGAGTTATCTAGTTATAGCATTCAGTGTATGTTGTATTCACCATTATTTCGATTAAATAATAGCTTGATAACTTATCTTGTCAAGTTTTAGCACTTAATATTAGTGGCATTTGAGTTTTATCAACTTTCGTCAATCATAAATAAATACTTAACCCGTTTGAAGTGAGCTATCAAGTTTTTACACAATATGGAGGCAAATAAAATACATCTTGTGAACTAGTTATCTCAAAAACGTCAATTTTGAAGTTATCAAGTTATAGTACTAAGGCGACGATATATTATGTGTATGAAGTATCAAAAATATAAACTGGGTGGTTCTAAAGTTATGGGTCCAGAAAGAAATAGGCAAAATCGATAAAACACCCTGTAACTAGGTTATAAAAATCGGTGAGGTAATAAATGTAGTATATCTAGAACCAACCCAGTGACCTTTATTCACCATACAAGTACAGTAGAACCCCGATAAGTCGGCCCCCGATAACCCGGAAGTCCGGCTAACCCGGACCGATTTTTATCAGACAAACATTACAACAATAAAAATGTATGTCCTTTATGCTGGATTTTCCAATTTCTTTTCAACATCTTAAAATATTTTCTTTTATCTTTTCTTATAAACATATTGTTCGAATACTATATCTTATATTTTTCAGGCTAATTTTATTTATCATAATAAACTTTCTTCGTAAAAATTTGTTGTTTTAGCGAATTCCTATGTAGTTCATTCGTTTCAATTTTCAATGTCAAACACATTATACAATGAGAGATAATGCGTATTTGTGTAATTTGATACATAATATACCTTAGTAAAAATAACTGGCATGGCAGACAACGCTCATTCTCGTGTTATCGAAACCAATAGGCATCTGTAGTATCCTTTATTTACTTGAAACTGTCTAGCATTGTTTAGAAAAGACTATTAAAAAATTATTTTTCAAACAATGGTCTTAGTCTTCACTCTTATTAAATAACATAAGATCGTTCTCGTTGCGAGACGGTATTGTGTGTGTGTAGTAAAGTCTCATTGTTCGTTCCGCGTAAATATATTCAGATTTTGTTGTGTTTCGTGATTTTTTGTCTACGTAATGGCAATAAAACTTAAAATGTTGTTTTTGTTTCAAAATGATAACAAAAGACAGTTTGGACAATCGGTGCAAAGCTAAGAAAGCTAAAAATGAGACTCTCGACGACGCTTTGTATGTGTGGAATGCGAACGTGGTTTACAAGTGTCTGTGTGCCAATTATAACGGAGTTTATCTGTAAGCATACCATATTCTAATAATTTTTACCATTTTCTCCGGCTAACCCGAATTTTCGATAACCCGGATCGGCCGCGGTCCCGATTAATCCGAGTTAACGGGGTTCCACTGTATTTCAGTTTCCCAATGATACACCCTGAATAAAAACATTATACATGAAATTCTTTTATTTAATCAATTTTTAAGGTATCCATTGTTGGGTATGTGACCCTAAGGCAAGAATAATGGATGACTCCATTAGAAATTGTATATCGGATTATCTTCAGATAATTAAAGGAGGCTCTAGTGCTCATAAAATGGTATATTTGCCTGGGGAAGAAATACATGAATCTGTAGAGTAAGTAATTTATTAAAATAGTTTGGTGCTACTATAGTATGCAGCCTACCTGCCCCTATCTATTATTGTATACAAAATAAGCCATTTGTGTGGCTTATTCCCAGATAAAATAGTAAATTGATATGAGAAAGTATTAATTTGTAAAATTAAAATAATAATTCTTCTGATTTATGTATTTTATTCACTTGTAAAGATTTTTTTGCTGGTACTCAATACCTACCTGTGTGGCTAAACAATACCATAATCTTTTCATTTGCATTTTATTTTTATTGTTCGCTACCAGTACAATATCATCTGCTTAGCGTATACTCCTTAATTTTACTGGTTGCAAGTTCCTGTATCCAATTATTGTATTTAAGCTTTCTTCTTTAGCTCTAAGGTTTTTTATAATCCTGTCCATTATTACGATGAACAACAATGGGCTTAAACTATCTTACTGTTTTATTTATTTATTTTGAATTCTCTAGACCATGGGCTTCCGACTTGTACCTTTCCTCTGAATGACTCTTATGTACTTTCTATGATTTTGATTAATGTTTTAGGAACTTGTTCTTCCAGATATTTCTATATTTTTTTCCTATCAATGGAAATATGTTTCAAAGCATTAAAAACTTCCAAGACACATCTGTAAAATCATTTGCAGATTTTTCACTCAACTAGTGTTTGCAGATTTTAAAAAATATATACAGTAGAACCCCGAACATCCAAACTAATTGGGGGGACAGCCTAACTGAGAATTCAAAGCTTTCATTGTCGTTGATTTTAAGTCGCAAAACGTTCTCGCAAGAGCGTGGGCAATATTTTTGGACTCAAGTTGACTGACAAAACCAAAGTCAGTTTATGTTTAACCTTTATAAGCACTGCACTACATATAAAGTACGTATTCATTTTTAAGAAATTTTAAATGTCAAAGTCCTACTATTCTTATATTGTTCAATGTTTTAACATTGAACAAACAAAAAATTGTTCAACAACCATTTTTTTAAGTTTTTGTCTTAAATTTTTAAATTTTTTTCACTTTCTGTTGGTTCGGACTTGCCGAACGTTCGGATTGGCGGGGTTCGGATTTGCGGGGTTCTACTGTACATATTATTATTATCCCGGTATTCTACTGTACATAACAAGTGCCAAAATTATTTCACATTTCAGAAAGCCGCCCAATGGGAAGAAATCTAGTGAAGTGAAGTTAAACTCCAACGTGGATGGAGAAAGAAATAATCCAGTGATTTTAATTGCCACCGCCCAATGGAATATAGAAAGTTTCAACAGGTTATTACGTCCTCCACTCCAAGCACTGACCCAAATACGATAATATATCATCTGATGATGATAATGATGATGAAGAAAAATAAATAGGTAATGGCTCTTTTCATGGCTCAAATCTTATTCAGAGTGGCGATTTTGATGAAAGCATGTTAGAACAAAAATCTGATGAAGAAGAAGAATACTTAAATATTACTACAAATTATGACAACATCGACAGAAGTGTCCAAACCACAGATGTCCAAAATTCTTTTCTCTGTCGGCTTCCTTCACAGGTTTTTGTATGATTTCACCTGATGGCTGATTAAGTTTCATTCCTTTATCATCATTCTCTTTGACTTATCCCTATGCATGGTCGGCTTCCCTAATTGCATTTCTCTCACAATTCTATCTTGGGTCATATCAATATTAATTCCTTTTACCAACATGTCCTGCGTAATCGTCTCCCCCCACGTCTTCTTTGGTCTTCCTCTCCTACTCCTTCCAGGAATCTGCACTTCAGCTATTCTTCGTATTGGGTGATTAACGTCTCGACGTTGAACATGATCAAACTATCTCAACCTATGCTCTCTCATTTTGACATCAATTGGTGCCATACCTAGACTTCCCCTAATATACTCATTTTTAATATTATCCTTTTTGAAGTTATACTTCTTTACGGGCGTAATGACGGTGAAATTTTATATGGGAAAACCTAGCGACCGGGCGCATGCGCATTATAACTTTGTTCTGATTGGATGTTCAAATGACATGACAAAAATTATCCAATATGGCAGCTGTGGCACAGCTGTGGGACTGTGCATGGTTTGGTTATAATGTATGCTTGTTGCGTTTTAAAATTTGTAGGAAGAGAAACAACAAACAAAAAGTTAGTTAATGCCTTTTTAAATAGTTTTCATATTATATTTTTGGACTTATTTACATAGAAGAGATGATTGTTGCATGCCAATGTGAAAGCTCATCAAACTGTGCCTAGTATGAGTGCCGCAGATCTCGCTTATTCAAAGCTAAAGAATCTTTCACTGGTAAGTGTTTTATAAATAGTTGATCAAATTTTGTTATGATATTTGAACATAGCCACTTTGCACGACGCAAGTGATTGCGAAATTTATTAGTCGTTATACGGGCTCCGATACCTACCTTGAACCTACCAAAATACATAAGTAGTATGTAATACTTTTATTTTACACCTTAATATTCACCTAATATATTGTCTTCTTACTCTATGTTTTGTTGTATTTTTTCAATTCTAAATCATTTCAATTCAAAATCAAAATAATTTGATTTACATAAGTTAAAAATGTCAAAAGGTTAATCTGTTTAGTTAGACGATCTTCGCACATAATGACAAGCTGTCTCTGTGGCGAAGTTTTAATGCGGGTGAATCCCAATACAACGCAAATACCAGCCGCGTGGTAAGTTGGTTCGAATCCCAATATAAACTTTTATTTTTTTATTTTTTTTTATACATTTTATGATTGTAAGTATATTTATTATATAGGGTGTCCCAAAAGTAGTGGAACGGTCGAATATTTCGCGAATTAAACATCGGATCGAAAAACTGAAAAATACGTGTTCAATCATTTTCAAAAATCTCTCCAATGACACCAAACACCAACCCCCACTACACCCCCTGGAGGTGGGGTGGGGGATAACTTTAAAATCTCAAATGGAAACCCCTAGTTTTTCTTGCAGATTTGGATTCGTTACGTAAAAGTAGGCAACTTTTATCCAAGACATTTTTTCGAACTGTGGATAGATGGCGCTACAATTGGAGAAAACGATTTATCCTGATACCATAGGTAAATTATAGAAACGGTCTGATTACTCGAGAAATACACTTCCAAATGAGAAACCAAAAAACAGATTTTTAATATTTTTCGAAAACCTATCGACAAACACCAAACATGACCCTCTAACCCACCCCGTGGAGATGGGGTGGGGGGTAAATTTAAAATCTTAAATAGCAACCCCCACTTTTTATTGCAGATTCGAAGTCATCATGAAAAATTAAACAACATTTATTTGAAACATTTTTTAAAATTGCTGATAGATGGCGCTAATAAATCGTATTTTTCCAATTAAAGCGCCATCTATCAACAATTCTAAAAAATGTTTCGAATAAATGTTGCTTAATTTTTCATGATGAATCCGAATCTGTAATAAAAAGTGGGGGTTGCTATTTAAGATTTTAAAGTTACCCCCCACCCCACCTCCAGGGGGTCGGTTGGAGGGTCATGTTTAGTGTTATTCGATAGGTTTTCGAAAAGTATTAAAAACCTTTTTTTTGGTTTCTCATTTGGAAGTGTATTTCTCGAGGTATTAGACCGTTTCTATAATTTACCTATGGTATCAGGATAAATCACTTTTCCCAATTATAGCGCCATCTATCCACAGTTCGAAAAAATGTC
Organism: Diabrotica virgifera virgifera; assembly: GCF_917563875.1. Taxonomy (NCBI): domain Eukaryota; kingdom Metazoa; phylum Arthropoda; class Insecta; order Coleoptera; family Chrysomelidae; genus Diabrotica; species Diabrotica virgifera. Next base: position 263,520,451 of record NC_065447.1, on the reverse strand, counting down.
TTGAATAAAAGTTACTTACTTTTACGTAACGAATCCAAATCTGCAAGAAAAACTAGGGGTTTCCATTTGAGATTTTAAAGTTACCCCCCACCCCACCTCCAAGGGGTGTAGTGGGGATTGGCGTTTGGTGTCATTGGATAGATTTTTGAAAATAATTGAACATGTATTTTTCAGTTTTTAGATCCGATGTTTAGTTCGCGAAATATTCGACCGTTCCACTACTTTTGGGACACTCTGTATAATTTTATTTTCAGAAAATACGTATTTAGTTAAAAAATTTTCCGACAATTAATGTTCAGAAATCATTTGTGGCATTTTTAATGTGTTTTTTGGCACTGTTTTAATAAAAATTTTTGAGAAGTAGTAAGTATAAATTAATTTAATATTTAAATAAAATATAAATAAAAAGTATATTAATTTCGTTTATAATCATATAATCATATAATAGAAGTATAACTTCTTACGTGCGTACAAAGTACACACACATTCTTTTTTTGTCACTCCACGCATCCATCTAAGCATTATCATTTCCACCACATGCATTCGTTGTTCCTATTTCTTTTTCACTGTCCAACATTTAGTTCCGTACATCATAGCCGGTCTTATGGCTGTTTTATAGAATTTTCCCTTCGTCTTCATTGGAATTTTTTCTGTCACACGACACACCACTCGCTTCCTTCCACTTCATCCATCTAGCCCTAATTCTTCTCCATACATCTCCACCTATTTCTCCATTACTCTGTAATACCAATCCCAGGTACTTAAAACTATTGCTTTTCACAATCATTTCGCCATCCTCTTATAAACCCTATCAAGGGCTTCAATATTGCTAATTTTGTCTACCCATGATATTCGTAACATTCTTCGATAACACCAATGCTCAAAAGCTTCCAATTTCTTAATCCCTACTGGCTTCAATGTCCAGGCCTCAGATCTGTAGAGCAACAACCACGTAGATCCACTTGTAAAAACGTAGCAGCGCAACAACCTTATCCTTAGATTCACTCTTAGTTCTCTACTACATAACAGATGTTTCATTTTCACAAATTTTACCCTTGCTATTTCTATACGGATTTTAATCTCTTGTATTTGTTCTGCGTTTTGACTAACCAATGTTGTTACATATATACAGTACAACCTGCCATATCCGGACCTGTCATATCCGGACCTCCCCATATCCGGACGGTTCTGCGCCGTCCGGATCTACCGAAATCTACCGAGAAAGGCAGTCCTGCTGTTGGACAACGCACTAAAAGAAGAACTAAAAGATGGCGAAATAATGTATTATAGAATCTATAAAACGTGTCTATCGACAAAAGTTATTGACGGCGTTGATTACTGGAATGTATGAAGGAGAAAACGTTTCAGAGACTGTAAAAGAAGTAGTGGTCTTGATATCCGGATTTTTTCATATCCGGACCGGTCTGTCGCCACATTGATCCGGATATGGCAGGTTTTACTGTATTTGTATTTATCTACCCTTTCTATCTGGATATTAATAATGCGGACTGTTTCGTTGTCTTTTGGATGTTTTGTAATGATCATAAATTTTGTTCTTTATCAAACGAGCATTACAGCGCGGTAAATTTGAATTACTCCTGGTTTAAAAAACAGAATATAGATAACAACAAAATTTCGGTTTTCTTTACAAAAGTTATAAGTTTGTCCAAATTCAACACTTTACTGATTCAGTAAATATAAATACGGGGTGTCATATCGGCTGACGCCGCACCCTCACACCTAACCGCCATCTATTTCTATCCTGGGCATCTCCCTCTTCCAAATCTTGGTGTTCCATGGCCTTCCTTATCGTGTCATTCCAGGATAGTCTTGGTCTTCCCCTTTTCTTCCTACTTGGGGGTTTCCATTTCAGTAGTTTCTTTGGCCATCGTTGGTCGTCCATTCTAGGTAAGTGACCGAACCATTTTAGGCTTCTTCTCTCGAGCGTGTCTACCGCTGTATCGTGTGCCTGCATCCTTCTTCTTATTTCTTCGTTACATAATCTGCCCAATCGGGAGATTCCAGCACTTCTTCGTATGTAGTCCATTCCACAGCATTGATCCTTCTTCTGGACTCCGCTGTTAATGTCCGCTGTAATGATTCAGTAATTATATGACATATGATTAGTCCTCTTGTCTATATTTGTCTTTCTCAAAACACTCATAATTTTTGATGATTTTAGTGGCCTAATCGATGAGATCAATGCCTATGACAAAAAGATCATGGAACAAGAACAATATCTAATGGAAGTAGATAGTGCTGAGACTCCATCGAAATCAAAGATCAAAGACTATAAAAAAACCAGTTTGTTACATTCAGTTGCCATTTTTGAAGAGTTTCTTAGGCTATTGGAGAAGCAAAGAAGAGGCGAAGGTGATTAGGTGTGTGTTAAATGATTTTTAAAGAATTATAACTATCGTTTTGTTCTTGTTACAGCAATTCCCGTTGAGGTTTAACGTCGCATTGCCGAATTTACACAGATTTTTTTTTATTTGTTTTTATATCTAATAAGAATTTTTTAGTTCTAGTTATTTAATAAAGATCAAGTGTTTTGAGTTACATAAATATATTCAACATTATTCCTAAAGCTACCGAGTCGGTCGTTCCGGGACCAAATGGTAAAACAATTTTTTTTGCAAAAGTTATTCTTTATTTATCAAAATAATCCCATTTAGCGAGGATACAAACGCATTTCTTATTTGTTGATGCCGCCCTTGTAAAACGATTTATCTTTTCTTTCAAAATAAGCTTCAGTTTTTCTCTCTGGAGCGATATGTCTTGCCACGGAGCATTTTTTTTTTAGATCGTAATCGCTGGAGCCTAGATCTGGACTACACCGTGGATGCGGCAGCAATTCAAAGTCCAATTCGCGCATTTTTGCCATTGTTTTTCTCGACTTGGGACACGGTGCACTGTCTTAGTGAAACAACAATTTTTTCTTGAACAAATGAGGCTGATTATTTGCGATTTCGGTCTTCAAACGCTCCAATGAACCAATATATCAGTGGTTGTTTATTGTTTCTCCATGTTTCAAATAGTTTAATCTATCTATCTAATTAGCCTTCTTCGGTCCAAACAAATCGTACACACTTAAACATCATTCAGGTATATGCACCTACACAACAATATGACGATGAAGTTGTCGAAAGCTTTTATTCAGATCTAGATTATTTATTATCACTCACAGGAAGCCAAGATATAAACATTGTATTGGGGGATTTTAATGCCAAGGTTGGAAGAGGTAGTGAAGAAGATGTTGTTTAGGAACATTTGGTTTAGGAACGAGAAACGACCGTGGAGATAGAATGATTAGATTTTGCGTAAAAAAACAATTAGTAATATCCAACACTTTTTTGGACTTGCCTAAGCGACAACTTTACACCTGGAAATCTCCTATGGACACTTGTGGAAGAATAGTAAGAAATCAAATTGATTATATCTGTATATTAAAAAGATATAGAAATGCTATCTTATCCTCCAAAACATATCCAGGAGCGGATGTACCCTCCAACCACAACTTAATAGCAACTAAAGTATTAGTTAAATTTAAAAAGATTAAAAAACTCAAAATACCCGAAAGAAATAGTAACCGATAAATAATTAGAAGATCAGTTTCAGAAATTGGGAAATAAAAATTCAGAAGAACAATTATGGGAGTCATGCAAAAAAACATTGGAAAAAGTCCAAGAAAGCCATCTAATGAGATATAAGAATGCTAATCTGACAGAATACAAGAAGCTAAACAATATGATTAATAGTATGATAAATATGTAATAAAAATATGATAAATATGTAATAAAACAGTATGATAAATAGTCTAAAAATCGACAGTTTTGAAGATTTAGTACCAGGAGAGCAGAAACAGCAATAAAGGGTGTGTCCATCAATGATATATATTGAACGGAATAGTCTAAAAATCGACAATTTGCAATGTATATAAATTTTGCAATTAATTGTTTTTGTCTTTGGTTTTATATCTTATTTACTGTATATTGACGATTTATCTAATTTTATTAAATTGTAGTTGTTAATTGTTATTTATTGTTGTTGATATTATTTTTCTTTTGACTTTATGTAAGCTTTGTCCATAAAATTGTAAAAATTTTCAGTGACAATAAAGCATATTTCTATTCTGTTCTATAATTATATTGAACAAAATAGTCTAAAAATCGACAGTTTTGAAGATTTAGTACCAGGAGAGCAGAAAGAGCAAAGGGTGTGTCCATCAATGATTTATATTTAACGGAATAGTCTAAAAATCGACAAATTTTAAGATTTAGTACCAGGAGAGCAGAAAATGCGAAGCGTTTGTCCATAAATGTATTATATTGAACTAAATGGTCTAAAAATCGTCAGTTTTGAAGATTTAGTACCAGGAGAGCAGAAATGGCAAAGGATGTGTCCATCAATGCTTTATATTGAACGGAATTGTCTAAAAATCGACAGTTTTGAAAATTTAGTACCAGGAGAGCAGAAAAGGCAAGGGGTTTGTCCATCAATGATTTAAAACGGAATAGTCTAAAAATCGACAGTTTTGAAGATTTAGTACCAGGAGAGCAGAAACAGCAAAGGGTGTGTCCATCAATGATATACAGAGAGAGTCTGTAAAGTGGAATAAATTCAATATCTCAAATACTAATTGTTTTTTTGGAAAATGCTCAGACCCGTCGATTAGTATTTCAAATTGTCCTTTCTGACATTCAATAATAATATATACAGGGTGTCCCAATTTAGAGATATGACGTCATCGTCGATTTTCTTAAATGGCAACACTGTCATTTTGATAGCTAATTTGATAGGGTTTGTAAAGTTATACATAACTGCAAAATATCAAATTTTTATTCTCTACCATTTACAAGATAATAGAAAATAACAAAGTTATATCTGTAATTTGGAATATATTCAATAATTAAAATACTAACTGTTTTTTTGAAAAATTCTCAGACCCGTCGATTAGTATATCAAATTGTCCTTTTTGACATATAATAATAATGTATACAGGGTGTCCCAATTTAGAGATATGACGTCATCGTTGATTTTCTTAAATGGCAACACTGTCATTTTGATAGCTATTTTGATAGGGTGTGTAAAGTTATACACAACTGTAAAATTTCAAATTTGTATTCTCTACCATTTAGATGATAATAAAAAATAACAAGTTATGAAAAAGAAGTAATCAACTAATAATTGAATTTAATTATTTCAATAAATTAAGCAAAAACTCATAATGTTGCCCTCAATTATTGTCAAATTGTCAATGGGCAACGTTATGGGAATAAAAATTTGAAATTTTTCAGATGTGTATAACTTTACACACGCTATCAAAATAGCTATCAAAATGATAGTGTTGCCATTTAAGAAAATCAACGATGACGTCATATCTC